>NW_028327175.1:55435067-55738678 GCF_987537825.1 Furipterus horrens | reverse complement strand
GAACCCATATGCACATTCTAATATTCCTCAGGTTTGATAGGCATATTCTATTAGTAATGTTTTACTCATCACATACTGTAATTTAGTATTTAATTATTTGCATGAAATAAATCATCGGTTGAAACTTATTATATTAAAAATCACAAAAATAAGCCCTTTTAACACACACCAGTGCTTTGAAAAACTAGCTTGTCAAACTCAAAATGGCAATATTAATAAAATGAGTAGCTAAGCATCTTATTTGCAATTGTACCCCTGAATGTTTTTTTAAATCATAATTGAGAAAAAATATATTTATTGACTTTTCAATAACAAAACATTTACTTTTTTTATCTAGTAATTATGGAAACAAATTGCTTGGTAACATTTGAAACAAAGAAATCAAATTTGAGTCAATTTGTTATAGATAAGTAATAATTTATATGATTGCAGTTTTTCAGTGCTTTTTAAATCATTAAAGTGATTGGAAAATATGTGGGCACTTAATCAAAGAAAACTTTAGTATGAAATACTAAAGGCTCAGGGTTTGTTTGATAGTTTCCTATGAAGTTTATCTCCCCTGACCTAAATAAAAAGGTGGGAGAGTTGGTGAATTCCTTGAGGGACTTGTTCATAGAAAAGACAGATTTTCTTCACTGTGTACTTTCAAGGTATGAATTCTGGAAGACTAGAATTATTCAGCTGTTCATCTAGAAGCACCTTTCTCTAGGACTTTTTAAAAGTAAGAAAACTCTTGTTAGAGAACAACATAGTCTCAATAGAATTTGGAAGGAGACACCTGATATTTTAAGTTCCAGTCATGGATAAGATTTAAACGTACTTTTGTGTTAAGTCATAAAACACATTCCTTTGTTCAAGACATTTACCTCAGCAAAATAAAGTGGGAGCTAAAGTACAAATGTTCCCTGGTGGCAAATTATTTTGCATCTCATCATTGTTGATTTCAAAAATCACATCTCATATACAGCCCCTGTCTTAGTTTATTGTGGGAAGGCCAATCCATGAGAAGGCAAAAGTGGTATGGTCGACTACCCTCTCCTTCACATTTACTAACTTGGGGCATTTCTGCAGGCTCACAGTGGGTCCCTGCTTGTTTTATCTTGCTTTTGTAGCTTGGCAATTATAATCAAAGGTGGTTGCTTTCTCTTTCTTTCTCTCTTCTATTTTCATCTCTCTCCTTTTTTTCGCTATCTCAGGCTTCACATAACTATAGTGTTTTCACTAGGCATGGTGACAATGGTGGATTGGTTCTGGTTGTTTTGACAATGAATTATTTTCCATAGGTTTAACCTGTTCCCTTCCCAAGGATTCCATTCATTTCTTTCTTCCTCAGAGACTGACTTCCCTGCATAATACACTGGGTCATCTCCTTTCACACTGCTAACATTTGCACCTAATTTTCTGTGGTTTCAGTTAGTTTTGCCTGTCCAAAACCATAAAATCATTTTCTTATTCTTATTTTTGTCTGTGGAGTCTTTATTATATATATATAAAACACATTTGCTTTTATTAAAGAGATAATTATATTGCCTTTAAAATAAAGAATCAAGGCATTTATTATTTTGAGTTTAATTCCAGTAAATTAATGTCAAAGTATGTTGTGCAGAATTAAAAAATTTATTCCAGGAAATAGGGTCTTATGTTATAGACAAGGCCATTACCTCTTACATCCTTTTATTTTTAGTCAAAACATTTTTGTTTAAGGACGTGGTTAGTACTGAGTATATGGAACTAAAATATCTATGCAAATAACTTTCTTTTAAAGTCATCTATTTCATTATTAATAGAGGCATTCTAAGTTTATAGAGTTATTAAGGATCTTCACTTGTACCATTAATAATGTTATTTACTTTTTAACAACTTTTTTTTTTTTTTTTTTTTTTTTTTTTTTTAGCGTCTCTCTGTTTATTTGATCACAATAATACACAGCCCCTGGACGGGGAGGGGGCAGGAGGGGCCACAACAGGGTGGGGTGGGAGGGGAGGAGGCACTGGCTTCCCTGGCCCCTCTCCCCTCTGTGCTTCGGGGGGAAAGGGAGGGAGGGGGCTCCCTCTTACCCCCCAGAATGTAAACAGCAGCAGATGAACAAAAATAAAAATACAAAAGGCCTACTTTTTAACAACTTTTGAAAACTTTATATTGTAAAGTTTCTAGTATATGGTTATCCATGTTTAGTTTTTGTTTTTTTTTTCTATAGAGATTAGTTAAGTGTTAATTAAGGTTTGAGATTAATTCAAAATTGATCTGGACATAATTTTATCTTTTATGATTTTGATTATTTTTTGTATTGTATTTTGCAAATACAGCTTGTCTACTTCTCTTTTTAAAAAATTATTGCATTTTTTCCCATTGCTATTTAGTTCTCTTAGAGATCCCCACCCGTGCACTTTCCACACTGTTGTCCATGTTCATGAGTTTTTTCCTTTTTGCTCAATCCCTCCACCTCCTAATATTCCCCTCTTAACTGTCTCTATGAGTCTGTCTCTATTTTGCTTGTTAGTTCAGTTTGTTCTGTATAATCTAAGTGTTAAAATGAACTTGGTGATTACTGTAGTGAAATGCATTAAGTATAAATTACATTCTTTTTTGTTTTAGAAATCCCTTGGTTGTGCTGCTGTTGTATCCTGAGGTACCTAAAATGTTTTCTTTTATTAAACTTGCTTTGACCTTGGAAATAGGAGTTGCCTGCTATCCATAAGATCAAAGAACATATATTTAGAGATCAGTGTTGTGCAATAGAATTTGCTGTAATCATGAATATATTCTATCTCTACATTGTTCAGTGTGGTTGCCGTTAGCTATATGGGGTCATTAAGCACTTGAAAAGTAGCTGAGGAACATGAGAAACTGTTTTTAATTTTGTAACATTTTAGTTCATTTAAATTTAAATTAGATATCCACACAGTGCATATAATATTGAAAAATGCAGTCTAGAACTTTGTAAGTTACTTAATATCTCCGAGTTTAAGTTTGTTCATTTGTAAAATTTTTAAAATCACCCTTGTTTTTCTCAGAGAATTGTTAGAAAGATCAAAGGAAAGAGGACAAAGATCTAAGCACAGTGATGATGGGCTCTGGGTGAGCTCTGAAACAGTACTGTGTAAGTGTGGGTTCTGACTCCACTACTGGTGCCTTGAGCAAGGTACTACCTCTGTCTCTGTCTCAGCTTCATTATGTGTAAAATGGGGATAATAATAGTATCTAACATATTGATTTTTAAGAAAATTAACTGAGATAATACATGCAGTCTTCAATATTGTGCCTGGCAACCAGTTGATAATGATAAATGACAGTTATTGTTCTTATTATTAAATATACAAATGTGGAAAACACACTAATATTTAGAAAAAACTCATCTCTCTTCATTCATGAAAAAGAAGAAGAAGGAGAAGAAGAAGAAGGAGAGGAGGAGGAAGAAGGACCTTGCTATGATTCAAAAAAATATTTAGTTTTTAAGGATACATGGTAAAATGAAATCTTGGTGGGTTAAAAATCTTCTTTGGTGGGTAAAAGACTTAAATATCTCTATTAAAATTTCCTTCTTTTATTTTGTTCCTTACTATGTGACAGTGAAATTGAATTTGTGGGTGAAATCTTCTGAGGTACAACCACCAAGAAAGGAAACTTGCTATGGCTTATAGGGGAGAAGATGATGAAAAGAGATATCAAATATTACCTGTATTATAATATTTTTCATAAGGGAAAAAATCATAAAAAAATTGAGGCTGATGCTCAGATTAGCAACCCAGAGTATGTATTGACCTTGGGTTGGATGTCAGGACAGGGATGGGATATGGAAATCTGAGATCCAAAATGCTGGCATTATATATACAGGTATCCCCCATATAATACAGTATTTCTATAACACAGTTTCACTCTAATATGGTTAGAAAATTGGGGAACCCCCCCTATATAACATGGTACTTCTGTAACACATTTTCACTTTAACATGATATAACTGTAGAAGATATCCAAGAATTGCTGGTAGAAGAAGAAACTGATAAAGCAATTTTGGTGGAAATTACATCTGGAATGTGCCAAGATAACTTAGGGGATAATAACACTGATGAAAACAAAGTTAAACAGTTTACTCTGAAAAGCCTAAAGAAAGGCCTAGTCTTAGCCGAACAGTTAGTCGTATTTCTTAAATGAAGATCCTTGCACTGAAAGGAGCACAAAGTTTAAGAGAGAACTTCAAAAGTGCTTAGCACCATATAACAAAATTTATAACGATCTCTCAGCTAAAAACAAACAATCTAACATACTAGATTTTTTGCAAAAAGCAGAGCATAGAAATCAAGACAATGCTGGAGAAAGTTCAGAGGATGAGGATATCTTTTCAAAAAGAAAGTGCATTCAAGATAACAAGATATAATAAATGGTTTATTTTAAAATATATTTTGGCATATATACTTCTAAACTTCATATCATGTGTGTGCGTGTGAGTGTGTATTGGGTGGGGTAAAAGTAACTTTACAGTTGTAAATACACAAAACAGAATTTATTCTGATGTTATTTATTAATTTTTGCATTATCTTCCATGTGAACAACTATAAATCTACCTTTGCCACACCCTGTATATGTATTAAGTGTATATATGTCATATACTTAATATATATTTAGATCAGACTTGGCCGATTGAGACTATACATTTATATAGAGATATTTCTTAGGCTTCTGGGCAGATACTCACATTCTAGATTGTGCTTTGTTGTAAAAGTGACATTGCTCAGTGGAGGCTGCTCACATCTACTTTGTTACTGCATGTAAGCGACCCAGGAAAGTTTTCAGTGCCCCAAGTGTTTTAGCTACAGGATACCAAGACCCCAGACATTTGTATAGTTAAATTTTCCACTATTCATCTGAAAGCTTTGGCATCATGTAGACACTGTCTTAAAAGATATGTCTTTAAGGATTTGGTTTATAACATTTTCCATAATGAAAATGACAAAAGAGAACCATTTATCATGAGCATTTAGAAATGTAAATGCATTTCTGTTTAATTGTTTGATCTTTGAACCTCATAAAGAACAACTGAATCTAGAATTTTATAATTTCTAGGGTTAATAATCCGATATTGTGGGATGGCTTTATGCCTGTAGAGAAAGTGTTATGTTCTATGGAATTCAATAAGGCATTTGTATCTCTCCATGGACAGAATTAGTCCTGAATGCAAATATGCTTTATAACCTGTCAAAAGCACTCAGTGCTGTTAGTAATGTTGCTTGATTTTATCACAAAATATCTGTCTAAACATGTCAGTGTTTTTAAGATTCTAAAGGCTTATTCTAAATTTAGGAAACAAAGGATTTGAAATACTTTTAATCAGTGTCTAGATAAATTGTGATTATAACTTTTGTTATTCTTTAATTCCTATAATTCTAGTAGAAATTTCAGAATGCTTCAGAATGCATAAAAGCTTTTTATCCCCTAATGAGATGTTATAAATGCAACTTCATTTCATGCCTGAAAACAAGTATTGTGTGAGTTCCCGAAACTCATTTTTCTATGACTCACCATGGGACTAAAACCTGGAGACTGAAAATACTATTACACAATTAATTCTGAGTTATTGAATGCAGTAAGATGTAAATGACAAGATATTGAAATGAGAACTACTTAATTTTTGATAGAAGCACAAGTAAAATAAGTGTGCATATGTTTCAGTCATTCAACATATTTTTATTCATTAAATAAATATTTACTGAGTGAATACTGTTACAACACCATTCTAAGCTCTGAGAGAATTATACAGGTCCGAAGAAAGGCCAGGCTCTCAGTGTAAGAAGCTCACAGATGAATAACATAGACATTCACCTGCCTACAAATGTTGGGAAAACACCCTTGAAGGAATTCCACTTATAATGTAGTTGTACTACATAAACTGATGCTCTCCATTCCTACTACAACACATAACTGGATTGCACACGATACACTGAAACCTATGGTAATCTGGGGATGCTTTTCTGTTTTCACTACTAGTAGTCTTACATGCTTATTAAGAGAAATGATTATTTTTTCCTAACTAGGTTGATAACAATCAAACTTAGTATTAATTAAATTTTTAAAAATATATAAAATAACTCATACAATAAAGTGCTACAAGATTAATAATAATAACAACAACAATGGAACATATGCCTACAACCAACTTAATAGAGCAAATCAATATTTTGCATCTCTGTCCATGTAAATTGTGCTGTTTATAATTTCCCAACTTAATAATACACAAGTGAACTAAGTATGGGCGTAAGAATGGTCATTCATGTGAATACTGTAAAAATGTTTTAAAAATAATGGATAAAGATCAGTCACTAAAATTATTATTGATTTAGAGTATGAGTAAAAAGCCAGAAAAGGTTGAGAAAAAAATCATGAAAATATGAAATGCACCTTTCTTCTGAATTTTTTATCATCTGTTTTTCATTCTACTTGGCTGAGACCAATATTTGAACAGTGGGGAGGATTTTGCAAGAAAGATGGTACAAAAATTTAATCACCAGATTCCTACTTAAATAGAAGGGTTTGGCCCAATATCATATTATTGGCAAATAAAAGTACATTGATAAGTTTTAAGTTAAAATATAATGCTCTGAAATAAAGGCATTACTTTTCAATTACTTGCATTCAAAGCCATTGGTTTTTTTGTTTAACTGAAAAATTAACTAAGTCAAGAATTTAAACTTTAATTGCAGTATAATGAGAAAGTTTTGAGTCAAGTATCTGCAAGAACCCTTGATTTAAGTGTTGATTTAAATGCCATTCAGTTGAGTCTTACCAGATGATCCTAGCTAAGCTAGCCTTTCTTCAGCCCTCTTTATTTTCTAACTGTACTTTATTTTTCTTTATGATATTATTACTACCTCTTATTTACATTCATTTTCTGCCTTCCTGACAAGAATGAGTTTTGTTAGAATAGTGGCTTTATCTTATTTACCACTTTATCTTTAGTGCCTAGACAGGGACAACCAGATTCGCTGGACAACAAAATAGGTACCAAATGTTTGGTGAAAGGTGAAGGGATGGCTTGATTTGGAGCTCCTGCTAGGACAATTAGTGTGGATCTGGAAGGCATTTAGAGTCCTGATATATTAGTGCTTAGGCTTTGGGACAATTAAGATTCTTTAGTTGAGGGTTACCAAGTGCATGAGGGGGTGCTGAATATAAAAGATAAGAGGATTAAGAAGTACAAATTAGCAGTTTCAAAATAGTCACAGGGATTTAAAGTATAGCATAAGAAATACGGTCAATAATATTGTAACAACTGTGTGTAGTATCAGGAGGTACTGGAAATATTGGGAGCATCACTTGACAAATGAAATAATAGACTGAATATTACACTGTACACCTGAAACTAATATATAATACTGAATGTCAACTGTAATTAGTTTTTTAAAAAGATTCTCTAGAAAAAGGGATAGGAAAGAATGATCTTGTCAGAGCAAACAGCATGTGCAAAAGATGGCATCTGTGAAACTATAGTAGTCAATGATTTCAAGGTGATGCACTGAGTGCTACAGAAGAGGTTGGGGGAAATGTTTTGGCTGGATGATAAAGAACCAAAGATTTTGCATTTCATCTTGTAGGTGATAAAGTTATTTCTGTATTTCAACCATAAAAAATATGTGTTCATTTTGAAATTACAATGAATTTAAAAGGTAGCATAGGTATTAGTGTGAGAAACAAATAAGTGATGAATGTATCTGAATAAGAAATGTCAATCAGACCAACATCCAGACAATAAATTATTAAGGGTTTGATAAATTTGTGTGGGTCTAGAGAGATTTTGGTTGCTGAAACTGAGCATGTATAATACTACTGGGGACTTTTGAGTAGAGGAACAAGGTGAAAGCCTGTATCAATCACTATATACTTAGTAGATAATAAATTTTTTCTTTAATACTTATGGAGGGTAAATCTGAAGCCAGATTTTCATATGGAATTTTTGTGACTGCAGAAGAAACAATATGCTATTTAAAATAAGTCTCAGAAAGTGTAGCTAATTTCAAAAACTTAGCTAACATTTTACTTAGAATGAGAATCTGCATTCAGAATAGAGGTTGCCTTTTATTCTTATTTTCAATTCTGAAAAAAGGGAGAGAAACATAAGAAACATGGAGGACTTCCAGGAACATGAGAACAGTCTGACCTATTATGGTACTATTCAGCCTCTTCAGCCAGCTTTGTGGATCTATGAACCAAGAGGGGCAACTCAAAGAGATGTAATAACTTAAAAGCAGACAATATTTGAGTTACTTTACAATAGTCCTGGCTAAACAAGTTTGGCTTTTCCGAGATGGATGAAACAAATTCCTGGTTTGTTAGTTTTTAATTTTTTAATGACAGACAGCTGTATATATTCTTCTGTCCTTGTTAGCATTATTTATATGAATCTGCATTTTTTTACATTATTTAATGTTTGGAATCTCACTTGCTATCTTTTCTGTAAGTCTATAACAATGACAGAAGAAATAAGCAACTGAAATTGAAAGGGAACGTTTTTATTTTTAATTTAAAGTAATTGTATTAGGCTGACATTGGTTAATACAATTATATAGGTTTGAAGGCTACAATTCTGTAATACGTCATCTGTATATTGCATTGTGCTTACAACCCTAAGTCAAACCTCCTTTTGTTACCATATATTTGATCCCCTTCACCCATTTCTACCTCTCCCACCCCACTTTTTCTATGGTAACCACCATACTGTGGTCTGTGTTTCTGAGTTTTTGTTTGCCTTGGTTGTTCATTTGTTGTTTGCAGTTTATGGTTCTTGAATTTTTACATCTGACTTTTTCAGCATAGCATGATATTCCCAAGACCCAAGCATGTTGTTGCAAATAGCAATATTTCATCTTTCCTTATGGCTGAGCAGTATTCCATTGTGTATGTCTTCTTTATCCAATCATTTATCAAAGGACACTCCAGTTGCTTCCATGTCTTGGCCACCATGAATAATGTCACAATAAGCATAGGGGTACACGTATATTTACAAATAAATGTTTTCAAAATTTTGGGGTAAATACCCAGAAGAGAGGTTGCTGAGTCATATAACTTTATTCTTAATTTTTTAAGAAACCTCCATATTGTATTCCATAGTGTCCATACCACAGTAAATGAAGGTTCTTTTTTCTCCACAACCTCTCCAACACTTGCTACTGTTTGCTTTGTTGATGATAGCCATTCTAACGGGTGTGAGGTAGTATTTCATTGCAATTTTGATTTGCATTTTCCTAATCACTAGTGAGCTACTGAAGATGATCACCTTTTCATATCTGCCAGCCATTTGTATGTCTTCTTGAGAGAGGCGTCTGTTCAGGTTCTCTGCCCATTTTTTAAATTATTTTTTTTTGGTGTTGAATTGTATGTTTTTTTATATAGTTAGGATATTAATCCCTTATCAGAGCAGGAGTTATTGTTTGCAAATATCTTCTTCCATTTGGTTGGTTGCCTTTTTGTTTTGTTTATGGTTTCTTTTATTGGGTAGAAGCTTTTTAGTTTCACGGAGTCCGATTTATTTATTTTTGCTTTTGCTCACTTGTCATAAAGTCAAATTCATAACATCTTCTCTAAGACCAAGGTCCATAAGTTTAGTACCTATGTTTTTTTTTATGTAATTTATTGTTTTGGGTCTTATATTTAAGTCTTTGATCCATTTTCAGTTCATTTTTGTGTATGGTGACAAATAACAGTCTAGTTTCATCATTTTACATGTGGCTTCCAATAAAATTTTCTTTTCAAAACTCAGTTAATAATTTGTTTCATCTTAGAATTACAAGCAAATATCAGCTAAGACAACCAAACTGATGGCTATAGGAAAAAACAAACAAACTCTTAAAAATAATCTTGTGTTAGTTACCATTTTTATAAATTCTGTTTTATAGAATTTAGCTAAGAAGACTTTAAAGGAATGGAGATATATTGTGGAATAAGCACTCTTAATTTAGAGATATTTTGAAAATGAACATTTCAATTTTAATGTCTTTATGTTAGAAATAAGTATACTTTTAAATTTTACGGAAAGGAACCTTAAATGTCTAAGTTCTGGGGATATGTATTAAATACTACTTAAAATATTTCAACTACAAATAAAATGTATTCAAAAACTTTCACTTATTATAAAGAAATATGCAGAAAAGTTGACTACAATATTATTTTTAAAATTGGAGATTAAAAAAATGTACTACAACTTCAACATTTTATTCATTTTTCTCAAAGCTTTTTCTTGTTTTAGCAAACCAAATTTTATCCTAGATGAATGTAAGAAATACTATCTTCTCACACAAAGAGAAAAGTGGGAGAAAAATAATTAAGTTAAGCAGGGTCTGCCATCTCAACTTCTGACTGACAGTAGAGCATTCTTATTATGCAAAAATAGAGGGTAATTTATCTTCATCCTAGCAAATTACTGAAAAGTTCACAATATATGTGAAGAACAGCTTTGGATTCAGAGTGAAGTGGAAGAAATCAGCAGATTGCTATTTTGGGGTTCTTTTTGATGTTCTTGGCAGTTTTTTATATGCAGATATTATGTCATGGCAGGTTCTCTATTATCTGTAGTGAGAGATAAAAAGGAATATGAGCTTACTTTGCTTTACTCCGTTTAACATTTCCTCTTTGAAGAAATCAAATGCTGATGACATCACCCACTGCCGCTTAGAGGGGTAAGGGTAGGGTGGTGGCTTAGTGACATAGAGGGAAAAATGTGGAGTGATAAATCACAGGGTTCTTTCAATTGCTATTTCATATATAATCCTAAGGGTTGGGTTTCTCTAGTTTGCAAATTATTCAGGCTTCTGAATTCTATTTCCGTTTCCTTTGGCTTCCTTCTTCTGAAGCATTTTACTATTTTACCATACTGAGTTAAAAAAAGGAGAATACAATTCAAACTAGGTTATTTTAATCATTGTTCATGATTCTAAATGAGAAAATGCTTTTGGTGTAGTGGAGGTTTCAACTTCTGAATAAATTTATTTTTGGAAAATATACTAGTTTCCACTGGTCTAACTAAAACCTTATTGGGTAATCCTATTTAATCATATGGAGTCAGTTACCAACTAACTACCTGGAAATGATCCTCATGTATGCATCTTCAGCCTAGATCTCTCTTCATGGTACAGAATCACGTATCCAGGTGCTTTCTAGACAATTCTACCCAATGTCCAATAGACAACTATAACTTAGTGTGTTCAAAACTGAGCTTATCTCCCTGTTATATGTTTCATAACTAACATCATCACCAGTTATCCTAAATTCCTTAAAAATCTAGGAAAAACCTTAAAATTGCCCTCTCTCTCAATGGCCATAATCTATTGACCATCCAGCCTTATCAATTTACTGACTTCTAATTTCTGACATTTTTTAAATAATTGAATTTTAATATTTGTTTCAAATGGCATTAAGATATGCAATAATCATATGCACTAAACATTTTACTTGGAAGCATTAAAAAAGCCAACAGGATTTTAGTATGTTACAAGATACCTGAATAGACACATTATTTCTGTAAAGTAACTCTTGTCTGAATTTTTAACCCATCAGTTCTTTCTATCATCTTATTTTGGAATATTATTATTTCTTATCTGAATTACTAATAAAGGTTCTTAATTGGTACCCTTGTTCCTTCTCAATCCATTCTCCACATTGTGCTCTGAATCAGACAGGGCCTCCAAAAAAACAAAAAAAAAAAAAAAAAAAAGATTTTTCAGTGTCGTCTAGCTGTCAGACCAGAGAGGAGGTATAGTGTTGCTGTTAAGAATGGGACCTGTTGAGCTAGGTACTTGTATGAACTTTGGATCTGTCATTTACTAATGGATGATTTGGAACAAGTTCCTAAACCTATAGGTTTACCAGTTTACTCCTCTGTGAGTGTGCAAGCAATAGTACTTAACCCATAGTATTGTTATGAGGAATAAATATTTAATGCTTGTGAAGAATGTTTTACAGATACTAGCATATGGGAGACATTCGATAACTGTTAATGATGATAAATATTATTAGTGTTATAATTATTATTACCACCTTTCTATGGCCAAATGTATTTAGTCCTGAGAATTGTTAAAATTTGAATTCAGTATTGCTTAGAAGGCTTTCTATGATTTGGCCTCTGTTTTCTAGCCTGATTTTCTGCTGTCTTTTTACTCCTTTCAATTTCAATATTAAAATACACAATATCTATTATTTTGTTACTTATGCTATCACTTAAAGCTCCTTATATTTCCCCTGGCTGGTGTGGTTCAGTGTGTTGAGCACCAGCCTGTGAACTAAAGGATCACCAGCTTGATTTCTAGTCAAGGCACATGCCTGGGTTGTGGGCCAGGTCCCCAGTTGGGGGTGTGTGAGAGGTAACCACACATTGATGTTTCTCTCCTTCTCTTTCTCCCTCCCTTCCCTTCTAAAAATAAATAAATAAAGTCTTTAAAAAATGCTTCAAATTTTAGAGAGTCAAAAAATTTAATTCATTTATTTAATTTGGTTTTAAGCTTTAAACTCAAAACCTTTATGCATAAGGCATAAACAATTACTGTGATATACGAGTATTGTTCAACTTGTTTCTCCTTTCACTGTCTTAGTTTTGGGGAATTACCTTATTTCTAATAATAATTCATTAGTAAGCTACTCCTAGAGTAGGAGTAGATTATCTTACAAATCAACTTCTTCTGTAAAGTTTTTCTATGCATTATTATTTACAGTTCATTTGGTTTGAATCATTATACTATCTAAACATTTATCACTTCCTAATCTTGCTGCAAGATTTTATTGACTATCTACTAGGTTTTATAAAGTAGAATATACAAGTTATACTGTGTATTGAACATTTTCAGGTATAAAGAGGTGTTTTTAATATTATATTGAAACAAAAGATATATTGTAAAATGGTACTTAGCTGGACAAACTGGGGGTGTGGTCACTTTCTCTTTTACTCACAATAAAGCCTCAAGTTCTGTTTTATCACTTCTCTTTCACAGAGAGCAAATTTGAGTAAGAGAACAAGCTGAGAATGGAATCTAGAGCCATGCTTTGACATCCATAACCTTTGTACGATATAGGTTACCTTAGTTTACAGTTCTTTTGACTTTTGATGTCTTCATTCAATCAACTATCAACTAACTTACCTCTAAACTGACCTTCCAAAAGGAAGAGAATACAAATAAATATTTGAAACAAAATAGGAATGATACTTACTGATGGGAAATTTTCTATTGATGTAAGAATAGTAGTGTCTTGGAAAATATAAAAACATATCAAGATTGGATCATCCTGTCCTCTAAATATTTTTTTAAAAATTGGTTAGTTACCAATTTATAAAAAATAGAGCTGGGTTTTTATCTCATTTTTATGCAAATGAATTTGTTAACATATTTTACCATTCTCAATATTAATATATATGTATATATATATATATATATATATATATATATATATATATATATGGCACATCCAAAGAAATCATAATGTTCTCCTTTTTACTGTGAAATTATTATTTTTTGTTCTCAATCTTTTGTAAAATAAATTAGGTTTCAGTTTCAGAAAGAAATGCAGTTTCAGTGTATATTAATCTAGATAAGAAGCACTATGTCATCTTATAAATATTAACAGTTTATTCTTAATTTGTAAGTTTGAGTTTATAGTGATTTTTAAACTGCTGTGACTTATAAATTACATCTCTATCCAATCTCATGCTGGGTAATATTTTTAAAGTTTCCAAAATGAAATATGCTTTCTAGGGGGCTTCTGTTTTGAAAAATAAATACAACAGAGATTATCCTTTGGATTTTTAAAACATGTTGGTTTATTCTTATGATTATTCATCATGACTCCAAAGAAGAAAAATGAAACTTAAATCGCTTTCTATCTCTGTGGTATAATAGCAAAAAGTAAGCATAGGAAGGGGAGGGGTGCAGTGTCAAGATCACTACGCAGAGCACTAATTCTTTCATCTTGTCAAAATGAGAAGAATATGTTTATGTAACCAGCCATTAAATTCCTTAGGTAGAAGAGAGAGAACTGGAACCTTCCATGTGTCAAAATAAGAGGCCAAAGGAAAGAAAAAAGGGAAAAAAGGAAAAAGTAAAGCAGCACAAGACTATGTTTAAAGCTAGAGCATTAAATTTGTTTTTGCACTGATTTGATTAAAATCCAGTCCTATAATCTGGATTATGTGTACTATCTGAATACACACATTTGTGTTTTCTAATCAAACATTGCCATATTTTGTAATTTAGTGTAGTTTAGGATAAACTTCAAGAAGTTCTAAATCATATAATTTGAATTTAAATTTTAAAAAATCCACAAGATTAAGAGATTTAAGAAATCTAAGTCAAGAAAATGAATTTCCTTTGGTTAATCTAGTGTAAATATCATGTTGGCAAAATTTGACATGACAATAGAAGTTTTATTTTTAGGATATGAGTATTTGTTCAACAAAAATTAATGTAATATTCAACTTTCAAAGAATTATTACATATTAATACAACTAGGTTAAGTAAAAGGCATTTAAGAATGCATTAATTTTCAGAAAGCATTTTGATATATGAAGATTCTCAATTGAAGGAATTATTTAATAAGTAAAAGCTAAGAAATTTCATCAAAATCATAAGGTAGTTTAAAAATAAATTTGTAAAAATAATTGTATTAGTATGAATGACCCACGGACATAGACAACTAGATGGAGATTGACTGTGGGAGAGGGGAAAGGGGGGGGGCAGAGGAGAGCAATCAGGGAAAATGAAACAACTATAATAAAAAACAATAAAAAATAATTATATTATCAAATAGCAAATTATTCAACCAAGAGAGAAGTCAAGTGAATATTATTTGTTTTTGGATGTAAGTTTATTTGTAACCTTGATTATATTAAAAGATAACTCTCTGTTTGTTCTATGTTAATAAAAATGAACTTAAGTTCTGTAAAAAGCCAGAAGCATTTTGTGTATTTTATAGGTATCTATGTGGATTGCAACCTTGAACAAATTAGAGAAATTTTATTTTGGATATATTAAATTTGGAAGTAACAGAAATGGCTAATTAGCTGTTTTAACAGTGTTTTAAAATAGTACAAACTATCAGGAAGACTCAGAAAAGGCTAAGTGATACAAGAGAGTAAGAGATGGGCTGAGAGAGGGAAGAAAAAAGAAAATAATTCTAACAGAGAAGTAATTGATAAAATAGACTTTCCATATGAAAATTTAAGTGATAAAATTCATCAGAAGACTGGTGATTAATTTCAATAAAAAGTATTTCTTAACTCTTGAAAGCATTAACCCAATGATCCTTTAATAATGTCTTAAATGTTTTACAAATTATTATCTACTTAGCAGAGCCTTGAGACTAAAAAAAAAAAAAATCTATAATTGAAGAATTAGTGTCCAGAGATGATGGAAGGTTAACTTACAAAAAATAAATGTAACTCTGAAACTAAAAGTGAGTTAGTGAATAAAGATATTCTATCTTAAATTTGGGTGCAGTCTTAGGATTTCCCCAACAACTTGCAATATCATTGACCAAATTTTCTTTTAGTTTTAAACAGTAATGTAGCATTCTGCCTACTATTCTTAGTTGCAAAAGTTACCCAGGAATTTACATGTGGTTGGGATGTGAAAATTGAGAATTTTGTAGGAGGAAATAAAAATCTATTAGGGAGATTCAGAACATTTAAAATGTTTTGGAAATGGAACAATACACACTACATTGATTATTAGAGTAAGAAATTTTACTAAGCAGTTAGACAGACATGACCAGGGCAAGTACGATGGGCCAGGTATAGAAGGTTACTAGGGTGGAAAGTCTCGGGTGCCTAGCAACAGGAAAAATGGAGAAAACAAGCACTTCATCTCCAGGGTAACTTTTCTTCCCCTAGCATATCATTGGTCATGCAATTTAGACCCTGTAGCATTTTAAAAAATAGCAAAACTACACAAGCAATGCCATGGCTGACATAAAGACCACACAAGTGAAGCCACAGCTGACATCAGGAGCAGCTGCATTGACTAATTCATTGACCAATCAGTGGAGACCATGTCCCTGAAAGGACATACCCAGAAATGTGATGAATATTCTATTGAGATCCTCCCCTGAAACTTCCAGATATACACCCTCAAGATGGAGGACTCATTGCAGCTCTCCCTTTCTGTAGCCTTCAAGGTCTTTCCCCTCTGTACTTCCCTTCTTCTTTCCATCAGGTATGTTACATTTACCTTCCTTTTTCCTAAGCTCCAAGGGACCTTCTTTTGCCTCCATAACTTGTTTTCTGAGACTATTTTTTCTATGGCTCACTTATTCTATGTCTTTGACTTTCTAAGTAAACTTTTTCTTATAGTTTGAGTCTTGATTCTGAATGCTGTCTTAGCCAAAACTCAAGTATTAAGTTTACTGAACCAAGGCCTGGTCTGGTGCACTAGTCTAACACCTGCCATTTTCTTCAACAGAATGATTATGAAACTTATGGAAGTTATATTTTTTTGATACATTTGAATAGTTAAGGCCAGTTCTGAGACAGAATTTTATTTAAACATATTGTTATGAAGATGTAATCTCAAAATTGTTAAATAGCTTTAAAACTCTTAATATTTTCTGTTCATTTTTCCTCTTCATGTAGATACCACACCTGCCCTCCTTGCTTTCTTTCCTGCCTTCCCCATCTAAAAACTACATGTATGGCACATATTTTAATCTGTCTTTGTGGGGAAAATAGGGTAGTGGCACTTATGATTCTACTCCATTCATCCAAGTAACTACATTCATTTAAGTAGTTTCATTCCAGTGTTTCTATTTTAACAATAAATACTATGCTTCATTTATAACTTTTTGATAACTCAATTTGATAAATCTTATATCAGAGATATTAGATATGAAGTTATGGATTTAAAAATACACATTAAAATTTAAATAGAAGCATTTCATTTCTGAGATAAGATTGAAACAGATATAGATAACTGAATACTTATGACGAAAATACAGAATAGAATAAAGTATACTTACTGATACATCATACTCAATGGAAATGAAATGATATTGATCTTTTATCACATCTTCAATTCAACATTCATCGCTTTTTATGTAAAATGATCACTTACATTTAAAGTGTTTATGACATTTGGACTAGCAAGTAAATAAATAATTTGCAGAAAGATAATTTCTCTGTTTGCATTGATTTGCATGAGTAAGTGTAACATTATTTATGCAAAACATATGAAGGTAAGAACAAAAAGCTAACTAAAAAGGCTAAAAAGTTATAAAAAAACATAGGTTATAATTGTCACCTGAGTCTTTTATTTATATACTTTATTTTCTTCAAAATAGCATAAGTGAATAATTTAGATACTTGCAAATTTGTCACTGAATCAATAAATGGCTAGAAATAATCTTCATTAGAAGTGAATCAGAATATGGTCTAAGGTAAATGTTCCAAAACCTGCCCACCTTCTACTCCCACAGTCAGTTCCCACCCTGCTGTCCTTGTCCATGAGCCAGTTATACATGTTCCTGGACTAAACTCTTCCTCCTCTTTCCCCGCTTAGCCTTCTCCCCCCTCCACTCTGATCACTGTCACTCTGTTCCTTGTTTCCATGCCTCTAGTTCTATTTTGCTCATTAGTTTGTTTTGTTCATTAGGTTCCTCTAATACATAAGGTCCTGTGGTGTTTGTCTTTTGTCATCTGGCTTATTTCACTAAACATAATACTTTCCAGTTCCACCCACACTGTTGCAAAAGGTAGGAGTTCTTTCTTTCTGCTGGGTAGTATTCTATTGTGTAAATGTACCACAGTTGTTGTTTTTAAGTATATTTTATTGATTATGTAGTTACAATAGTTCCAATTTTTTTCCCCTTTGCTTCCCTCTGCCCAGTACCCCTCTTCCCTCCAGCAATCCCACCCCCCTTAGTTTATGTCCCGTTTTTTGATCTACTTATTTACTGATGGGCACTTAGGCTGTTTCTAGCACTTGGCTATTGTAAATAGTGCTGCTAGGAACATAAAGATGCTTAAGTTCTTTTGGCAAAATTGGTGTTTCAGGATTTTTAGGATATAATCCCAGCCATATGATTGCTGGGTCAAAAAACAGTTTCATTTTTGTTTTTTTGAGGAAGTTCCATACTGTTTTCCACAGTGGCTGCACTAGTCTGTATTCCCATCAACAGTGCAGTGGGGTTCCCCTTTCTCCAAATCCTCGACAGCACTTGTTTGTTGATTTGCTAATGATGATCATTCGGACTGGTGTGATGTGGTGCCTTATTGTGTGAGGTGGTATCTTATTGTAGTTTTTATTTGCATCTCTCTGATGGCTAGTGATGTTGTCTATTCAGGTCCTTTGCCCATTTTTTAATAAGATTGTTTTTCTTTCTGGTGTTGAGCCATGTAAGTTCTTTACATATTTTGGAGATCAAACCCTTTGCCAAGGTATCATTGGCAAATATGTTCTCCCATTCAGTTGGTTCCTTTTTCATTCTGATGATGTTTTCTTTAGCCATACAGAAGCTTCTTAATTGGATATAGACCCATTTGTTTATTCTTTCCTTTATTTCCCTTGCTCTAGAACATATATTGGCAAAAATATTGCTGTGTGGGATATCTGAAATTTTACAGCCTATGTTTTGCTCTAGGATTTCTATGGTGTCATGGTTTACGTTTGTCTTTTATCCATTTTGAGTTTATTCTGGCTTATGCTGTAAGTAGGTGCTCCAGTTTTATTTTTTTACATGTGCCATTCTAGTTCTAACATAATTTGTTGAAGACAATATTTTTACTTCATTTTATGCTCTTGCCCTTTTTGTCAAATGTTAATTGATCATAGAGAGCTGGGTTTATTTCTGGGCTCTCTAGTCTGTTCCATGACAATAGAGTAATCTAGTTTAGAATTATTGTAAATCTAATTTTTATCCCTTTGTTTTTTGATTTTCACAAAGTAGCCTATTACTCCATAGCATTTTACATTTCAGAGGAATGCTTACTTCAGTCTTAAAACTGGATAGTTGAAGATAGTGATAGTGATCAACTAACAAATGATTAATTAGTTAATTTAAGGAAAACATTTTGGATAATGAGAATTTCCAGTCATGACCTAGGTTTTCAATGTGCTACTAAATTGTACATAATTGCTTCATTTATTCTTTTTGGAGGACTCTTGTTTCTAAGTTTTACTTAAATAATAGTCACTTTAATTAATGAAGAAAATAGAATTCTAATCCACCTTAATTTTGTTTCAAAATTAGATAATTTAATTTTAAATATTTCAATTTTGAGTTGGTTGTCAAAAAACCATCCTGTTTTATTTTATGTTTTTTTAAATTATAGGGTGTATAGTTCTGTTTCTATACTTTCCTTCTTCCTTTATTATTTTATTTCCTTTTGTTTCTTAGCAATGAAATGCTAAGTTAATGGTTATTAAACACGTTATTTCTGTTAACTTATTACCATTAGCTATAGATCCATTTTCCTTTTCGTCACGATAAGAAATGCATTGCTTGATTAAAAAAAAAATCCCAGACAAGCAGTTTGAGGTATTATATTTTCTTGTTGGTATTCTCTGTTGGCATTGCTTCCAAGAAAAGAAAATTTGTCTTCTGATGGCAAATTGCTATTCTGCTCATTACTTTGCTCTCATTATAATGTCTTCATTTTTGCAGTGATTACTGTGCACAATATGTCTTGCCATGTTTGTGCTGGTTTTAGTATTGAGATACTGCCTTTGACATGATAAGGGTTGGTGTCCTGATAGGTAGAAAAAAAAAATCTATGAACTGAGTGATGGATTTATAGAAATAACTACCTGTGTTTATATATATAAGATCATTGATCTAAATACTGTCAACAGTTATGTGCTCCTTGAGCACAGACTGGTGTAATATAAACTGATTTGGAGAATGGATGAGGTAAATGAAAATCTGACTTTAAGCAACTTTTAATCTATAGTATAGTCATAGCCTCCATATATAGAGCTTCTGATTCCATGAAAATGTAGCTATGCAGTTTTAAAGCTAGAAGAAATTTTTTTCCAAAAATTACTTTAATGATTTCTCTCACTTCAAATATGAACAAAGTCAAATAATCTCCCCCTTCAAAAAATAAAAGTAAACTTTCAAGGAAGACCCCACAATTTATGTTTTTACCTATATTATTTCTAGCTTTGGAAGACGTTTTCTATACTAGACACTAAGATAGCTTTTTACGTGCCCAAAACTAATTCTGTCAATAAATCTACCAGCTTTACATTAAAAATAGGAAATAAAGACTTTATGGTGTTAAGGAACCTAGGTTTATCTAGTCCCAGTGGCAGAGCTCTTAATCACTATATTCAATTCATAAAATGCTTTACATATTACATAAATATATTTTTCATCCATCAAATAAAAAATAAATTCTAAAATTGGTAAATAAGTTCTTTATTCCTCAATTTTCTCAGCTATTGCTTTTCCCTTATTATGGAACCTCTGAGGAAGACATAACAGTGAGTCAATTAAAAAAATTCTATGATGTCTACTTATAATATTTTTTGCTTCAATTCACCCTGTTCCTTCATGAATGTCTTGCTCATGGATCGAAGCTTCTTATGCCATTTTTCAAATGCGCAGTATTCAGAGATCTTTTTTTGTTTGTTTCACATTTTAAAGTAGATTCAGGTATTTTACTCTCTCAATACAAAGCTCATTATACTTTTATTTTTTATTGTTTCACTTTTTTAAAAAAGGGGCTTCTCTCAGTATGCTTCCAATTAACTACTGTATTTAAAGATAGGATAATTTTATAGTGATATGATATTAGGTCATTAATTAACAAGCAAATGATCGTACATTTCTAGGTCTCAAGGAAAAAGATGTAAATAAACTTCATTTAGCAATTAGTCAAATTCCACACAACACTTGAATGTTTTTAACATTTTATATTAGATCTAAATGAAACTTTATACTGTTACAAAACATTTTCCTTCTCTATTTATATGTTTAAAAAAGGTAGAATGACATTTTCTTTCATTGATAACAGTAGGACAGAAAAAGTTAGCAGTTTTTAAATGGGGTAATTTTGGGAGACTGAAATAATGAGGTGAAAGAAGATTTGTAATAACATATAAACACATCTGTGAATTGAAAGTGCTATTGTAATGTTTATGACATTATACTTTTGACTGCATTTTGACAACATTTTGTACATAAGTATATGTTGCTCTTTTCAGGAGGTTTCAACTAACTTTGTAAAAATGAAGAGCACCAAGGGAGAATTATTAGACTATTTAGAGGAACAGGGCTATAAAAGTACATTAATTATTGTTCCTAAGTATATTATTTCTAGTAGAATCCAAATTATATTCTTGTTACTTATAAATGTGTTAAAATGTTATAGAAATGTGCAAAGTGATCTAAGTAAAAACCGAATATGGATTGCTAGTATTCAAGAATTCTTTGGCAAAGTTAAAAAAATTTCTTTCTATAGGTCTGAGTAAAAGACCAAGAGAAATTCAAAACATCAACTTATTCAGGATCCATTTCTTTTACTGGAATATGTGACATTGATATTTCATAATATATTGTAGAATTATGCAAAATATGCTACCAACACACAGATTTCAACAGGATAAATGGAAGTAATTACCAAGCTTTTTCTCATTACTGAGAATTGTCAAAATTCTGTGAGAGTATACTTTGCAACAAAATTGACATTTCACAGTTTACTTTGTACTC
This sequence comes from Furipterus horrens, assembly GCF_987537825.1. Taxonomy (NCBI): domain Eukaryota; kingdom Metazoa; phylum Chordata; class Mammalia; order Chiroptera; family Furipteridae; genus Furipterus; species Furipterus horrens. The sequence continues at coordinate 55,717,006 of NW_028327175.1, read as the reverse complement.
CTTTGACTCATTGTGAATCCAGGAGAGATCATGAATAAAAATGGACTTTGCAGTGAATTTTATTTTTTTTGTCTAGATGAAAAAGATTCTGGTACTTTCAATATTTCACGTGGAATCTACCTGTGTATTGCTCTCACAGGACTCTTTCTGAGTAGGGATACAATCTTTGTCAGTCATAAAGGAAGCAAGGATCCATGATATAAAGTAAAAAAATGTCTTCACCCTATTCTGTAGTATATCTGAATTCAGAAGATGTCTACCTCATTTCTAGTGCTGCACTTCACCCTTAACAAAAATATGTGTCAGCTATAAAAAGGCATAAGTTTCCATTTTAGGATTATGGGACCTTAATCCAAGGGGTTTATACAAAGACTAGTATTTCAAATTGTCATTTTGTGTGGTCCTGTGGCAGGTTTTATCCTCCTTTAAGAAATATTGCCTTCAAATACACCTTATTTACACCATATTAAGATTTTGGATAAATGCGTTGTATGCCTCTTTAAAAAAAAAAAAAAAAGTAGGCACAGGGCTATTGTGAATATGGACAGGAGGAGAACAAAGGCCTGGCACCATACTTTCAGAAAGTGGACATACAGAATTTGAGAATCTAGAATTGGTTTTGTTAATTATCTGTTGTTTACATGAACCACTATTTGAAGTTCACTGAGCTTAACTGTTTTTCAGGTAATTCTCAGTCTCTTTTGGGGGTAAAAACAAGTTCAACCCCTAATTTTTCTCTGCTCTAAACCCAGTTTTAGTAGCACAGCATCTGGGGGAGAATAATATAAGGTTTTATGACCAGGTAGCTTTTTGAGAACTGTTCTTCCTCCTTTCTTTCCTTTTTCTGTCCCTCCCATCTTTCCTACCTCTCTGTCTATGGATGTACATTGACTGGTATTAATTTATGGAGCTATATGCTTTGCCCACTTAAACACTCTGTACTTTGCAAGTCTCTAATACTAAAATTTGAAGAGAATATAACTTGTGATTTGTTTTATATTTACCAGGCAAGGTTGGGATGGCTGAAGCTTTAAGTCATATTTAGTATCATTGAGTTTAAAAATTCAAATTAAGACCTCCTGAATCTACAAAATAAATTACAGACTCATTCTCATTCATTCACCTGATCCACATTTATTGAGCAACCACTCTATTTCAGGCACCCTTTGTTCAGTTTTAAGACATTAGGCTTTGGAAAAATGATAAGTGATATTTTGTACTATATAAAAAATGTTGTAACTGTGATGTGCACTAAATATCCTTGGAGCACCAGGGAGAAAGTGACTATTTCTCCCTTGAGGGAGTCAGGACAAAGGTGACATTTGAGCAGGGAAAGCACTTAAAACAGTTGTTAAGAATGATCAATTTTAGCCAGAGGCAGAAGATACACTGCTGCTATATATGGGACAATGTCCACATGTTTTCTGCTCTCTATGTATAAAATTTTTAGGAAAATTTAGAAAAATTAAAACTGTATCAGAAGCTTAATTTATTAGTAACTAAAATTGCTGAGTGTATTGAAATGACTAGAATCTGTTTCTAATAAAATATCCAGGGATTTTAGAATATGTATTGCATTTAATATACAGAGTGGGATGATAGTAGGTTTACAGCTGTGAGTATGCAAACACAGTTCATTCTTGTATTATTATTTGTTAATTATTGTATTATTTCCCATTTGAACAATTGTAAACATACTTTTGCCCCAACTTGAATTTCTGGCCTGCTTTAAAAGTATAATGTGGCTTATAATAGTTATCTCATTTTCATACCCAAAATAATTTATTATAGTTTTCTTATTTTTTTGTTTTTTTCATTGCCTCCTGAAATAAATAATTTAAAAATGAACAACTGTCTTAGTCTGTTCCAGCTACTATAACAGAGTAACATAGACTGGGTGGCTTATAAACAACAGAAATTTACTTATCACAGTTCTGAAGGCTGGGAAAGCAATGATCAAGGGGCTGGGAGATTCTGTGTGTGGTGATGACCTGCTTGCTGATTCACAGTAAAAAAATTTTTTAAGGGTGTCTTTTCACAGTAACCTCACATGATAGAAATGAGCAGGGAGCTCTTTGGAGTCTCTTTTATAAGGAAAGTACTCCCCAGGGCTCCACTCAAATGATCTAATCACTTTCTGTAGGCTCTACCTTCACACACCATCACAATGGGGATTAGGCTTCAACATAAGAATTTTTGGGGTGGGTGGCACAAACATGCAATTTGGAGCAACACCTACCAAGGGGTTTTAATCCTGATACTATTAACATTTTAAGCCAGTAATTTTTTGTTGTATATGAGCTGCACTGTATGTTTTAGGATATTTAGCAGCATCTCTGGCCTTACTTACTAGACATTGTAGAACCCCTTAGTTGTGATAACTAAAGATGTCTTCAGACATTGCCAAATGTCCCCTGGAGGGCAAAATCACCTCAGTTGAGAATTATTAATTTAACTTAAATTCAATGTTTGTAAGTCCTCCTTGTTTTTCATTCTTTAAGACAAATATTATCCTAGAATCATTTTTATCATTTAGCATAAAATATTACTAGTCATTATTATTTTGTGTCTGGTTGGTCATTAACAATGTAATTTTCTTAGCAGAGAGGAGTCTCATCCTTGATCACATCCAGGATTTCCTTAGGCAGTTGAGCTTGGTGAGAATATATCACCAAGTGACACAGACCACCTTTTTCCTCCCTTAGTGATATAGACACATTAGATGATTTAAAATGGAATCATAGGAAAAGCACAGGTCTAAGGTATATTGTCTCATATATATATATATATATATATATATATATATATTTACAATACAACAAATAGAGTCTGAAATTCCTTTGTGAGCCTATTGGTTATAAAACATTTCTCTGGCTGGCCAGAGGAGGGGAGGAGGAGATGAAGGACAATAAGAAAACAAATAGTAGAAAACAGCCATCTACTTCAATTTGAAATGGCTGTTAGTGCCTGCTACTCCTGTGTAATAAAGTAGCAAATCATCAGAAAATGAAAAAAAGATAGTTACAGAAGATTCTCTGAGATGTTTCCCTTAAAACTAGGGCAGGCAGGTCAGGATACAATACTAAGAACAGAAATAAAACCGCATATTTACTACCTTCAGGGCTGCTTCCAAGATGAAAGGAAAACATCTCTTTTCTTCCTGTCTACACGCATGAGGTTTCTTCATTAAACTGTCAAAAGTTTCATTGAGCATCACAGAAACCAAATTTCCTATTTTCTGAGCAAAAGGGAGAACGTTGAATGAATGGTAAATAAACAGTGATGCTTTAAGAAAAACTGAGTTCAGCAATCACATTATAAAATGCAGGATCCTCAGATAACAAAAAGAATCATTCTGAGGTCCATCTCACATTTCTTGTGTAGTATTTTATGTATGTTAGAACACATGGAAAACATGTGAAACTAGTTCTCTTCTTAAAGAGAACCCTTTGGACATTTCAAAACTTAGCTAATCAAAATGTACAATATTCCAATTGCCCAATAATGCAAAATTGAAATTTTGTTATAGAATCTCCTCTTTAGCATCTATTAAACACAGCTCTGCTGAAGTGCTGGGCAAAAAAATGCATAAATACTTTTTGGTCTTTTAAATGCTTCTAATTTAAAATATTGAAAAGGTAAATATGTGTATCACATATAAGTGGTCTAAGAATCGGTAGAGAGATAATTTTCTTATATACCTCAAAGTTAAAATTAATGAGATAATTTATATGGTCGTTGTCGGCAGCCGTCCGTCTCGAGAGACGATGGTGTAGCTTCCTAAGAGTCTATCTGCACCGCCGAGAATGGCTGTGCAGTCCAACTTGGGAGTGACACGGTATCTGTCTCCTCCCGTGTTGAATCGACATCTTGCGATGACGCTGGAGTGTCCTCTCCAGTGAAGCTGAAGCTACAGAGCCTGGGCAGGGTAATATGGAGGGTCTGCTGTTGCCCATGCAGCAGACCCCCCCTCTCTTCGCAGCTGAAGGGTCCAAGGGAAAGACGGAGTCAATACAGCTTGGCTTCAGGTGCGCCGCAGGAGTTGCCGGTGTTGACTACAACGTCAAATCGCCTTAGGGACTCCGGCTCCGGATTTTCTGTCAGGGTTTACTCCCTTAGCCCTTCCCCTGAAGAGGTATGCCGCAAGGCAGCGGAGGTTTTTTGGAGTCAGAGTTTTCCTTCTCTGATGTGCCCTGACTGGAAGATGGAACCAGCGACACTTAGCTCGCAGGCCGACGCTCAATCCACTGAGCCAAACCAGCCAGGGGTAAATTTATATGGTAAACATTATGTAATTAAAGAAGGAGGCCTTTTCTATAGTGGTGTGGGGGACAAAATCTTGCTGAGGTTATGTAATGATGAAATTCTAAACATAGGGTCTATCTTTTTTACAAAGTCTAGAGTAAAAGCTAGTACGATAGCAATGCTAAGCAACAGATCTGATTTTTATTTAATTTTACTTGTTATCAAAGTACGTATGCTGCAAGATTTATGAGGGCCAAAAAAGTCCTTCTGCATCTCTCCCTGCTTTCCTTCCATAGTATTCTATTCTCCAGAAAAAATAAAGTAAAATCTGCAATTCATATTTATTTATTTTTTTAATTTTACTCCCTATTTCCATATGCCATACTAGTTTTCAATTCTGAATTTGTAGATTTTGATTATAATTTATTGACTTACTATGATAGATGAGTATGCTAGGCCTCATGTGACACCCAATTAGAAATCCATTTAGTTCAATTAGCTGAAGGTAGAAATCCCTGGGTAGGTTTCTAATGAAGCTTAATCCTTAGTGAAGTTGGCTGGTAGACAGTGTATATATTTCCCTCTACATCCTTTCTTCTCTGAGAAGAAGGATATGGTGACTAGAATTGCAGCACCTTTCTTGTGATCATAAAATGACAGCAAGAGGGGAGAGGTGGTAGGCAGAATAATAGCCCATAATAGTCCCAGAGGCTGTCCACATCCTTATCCCTGGAACCTGAGATTGTTGCTTAAATGGCAAAAAGACTGCACAGGTGTCATTAAGGTTATAGACCCAGAGAAGGGCAAGTCAACCTGGATTATCCAGTGAGTGTAAATCACATGATGCCTTAAAAGCAAAGAACCTTTCCAACTGTAGTCAGAAAGAGATGTCATAATTTAAGAACAGTTAGAGAGAAACCTAATTTTAAAAAAATAGTAAGCTTTATTTATGAAGGGTTTCTAACTTTGGTAAAGATGCAAGCAATTCTTTTTTCTCACAATTATATTTCTAGAGACCTGGTGATCCCAGAGTTTAAAAAGTTTCTTTCAAAATGAGTTACAAAAACAAGCCCATATCAAAAAAGCCCCAGCTTTTTGTTGCCTTGGAGTATATAGCCACTGAGTTCAGCTGTTTCTTAAAACAGGTCCATGACTTCCTTGGAAATCAGGTAAGATGAAGTCACCCACAGAAGAAAATGTCTTATAATAAGCCAGCTACATATGGTGATTAAATTGATGTGTCAGCTGGACAACCGGGTGCCTAGATATATAGTTAAATGTTATTCTGGGTGTTTCTGTGACAATGTTTTTTGATGAGTTTAACATTTAAATTAGCAGACTGAGTAAAGCAATCGCTCTCCCTAATGTGGGTGTGCCTCATCCAACGAAATGGAGGCCTGCGGAGAACTAAAAGCTGACCTCGCCCTGAATCAGAAGCAATTTCTCCTGCTTTACTACCCTTGAACTGGGCATCAGCTTTTTCCTAACTTAGGACTCAAACTGAAACAGACTCTTCCAATTTTTCAAGCCTGCTGGCCTTTACAATGAAAGAACACCATTAGTACAGAGACTCCTCAGCCTCTATAATTGCATGAGCCAATTGTAATTATTTATCATCTGTCTATCTATCATCTATCTACACACACTCTCTCTCTCTTGATTCACTTCCTCTGGAGAATCCCAGTGAATACACTAATTGATCAAGATTACTTGCTCCTTAGAAAATATAATCAGAAAAAAAGGCTGAGCTAGTGGGGTATATAGCCCACCAGCAATTTCTCAGGGAGTTTATGGGATAGTGAGATCAGCAGTTGTTGGTTTATAGTGCTGGGACAATGATAATCTCACGGAGTTTGGGTGACTAGATTTCAATATAGTATATGTGTTTGAGAGAGAGAAAATTAAATCCCTGTCTTCTGTACATGTTATTTTCCAGGTCTCTGTTTTTCATATGGAGATCCAATTCTTCACTAATACAAAAGGATTGATTCCCTCACTACTTCTTTGCCTTTCCTCATCCGCCTAATACTTCTGTTTTTGTGGAAATGTATAGTCAGTGCTACACATACACACACACACACACATATATTTATACACAGATAATTTATTATTGAGCCAAAAAATCTACTATGATATCTTTTTCCCTCTCAATGGATAATGTTTTATTGTCCAGAAGTGTGAATATGTGTGTGTGAGAGAGAGAGTGTATGTGCATGCATTTCTAAATTGTCAAAGCTATCAGTTTAGCTGTTAATTCTGCTTTTCTCTTCTTGGGCATCTCCTGAAAGCTTCCATTTTCCTTTCCCATCCAGGTTGTACTACAGGCTTGCCGACTACCTGTTATTTTGAGAATTCTTTTTGCCCCTTTTCTATGTCGTATTCTCTAAATCTTGAATTCTTGTCTTTTTTTTTTTGGTAGAATACATAGTTTCATAGACTTCTGAGAAAAAAGATTACATAGAAAGTACATTGTTAAATGATTTTGCATTTTAATCATCTTAATTCTGATCTCACTTTTTCCTGATATTTGAGGTGGATATATGATAATAAATTTTCTCTCAGGATGTTGAAGGCTCTGTTTTATGATTGTATAACTCTTAATGCTGTTATTTAAAAGTCAAATATTATTTGTCTGAGCTGTTTCTTTTAAAGCTTTTAAGTTCTCCCAATATTGGGATTCTAAAATTTTCCAGTGATTTATCTTGTGAATCGTTTTTCAATGATCTTGTTGACTACTTGGTGGGTTCTTTCATCTATACATCCATTTCCTTCAGTATTGTAATATGTTCTGATATTATTTCTTCAAAATGTTTTTATCTTTTACTTCCTAGTTCTAAGATTTCTATTAGTTAGTTGTTGATTTTCCTGAGCTAATCTTTTATTTCCTTTATCCTCCTATTTTCTCTTTCTTTTACATTTTTTCTATTTACTACATTTTCTTACTTTTATCTTCCAACAGTTTTGCACTTTTGTTAATTTTTTAATGATTTTGAATCACATTGTTAGCATCCTGCTATAATTTCATGTATTAATAAACATGTTCATATTTCTGTGTATACCACCTCTAAGTTAATTTGAAGGACTATGTATTTTTTAATGCTCTTGTATTGTCTTTATTTTTCACAAATTTCTTCTTTGTGTTTGTATTTTAGTCTTGGCTTATAATGGTGGGAGTTTTTGGACATTTTTCACAATCTTTGGTAGTTCACTCATATTTGAGAACAAGCAATTAAGAAACATTTGGAAGTTGTATGACCATGGTCAATCTTGTCTACAGATGGGTTTTGCTGTGAAATGTTTTTTCCAGTAGAAGACACTTAAAATGTCACATTATGTAAGTTTTTTTCTCTGGTGTGGTCCAGGTTCTTTAGGAAAGTGTCTTTTTAATCTCTTGTCTTGATACTATAAAAATGTTTACTATGTTTAAAATTAATACTTTCTTTTCAGTCCATTACACCATTTTTTCTTCCATTTCCATGCATAGTGTTCTCAAGTTCTACATTTGTAGAGAATGATTTTCCTACCTCCTTCAAGATTTCCCCATGTCCTTCAAGATTTCCTCACTTCCTTCAAGAGCAGTATTTGACAGGGTGAGACAAGAGAAAGAATTGTGCTCGAATTACTCCCCCTCTAGATGTTTCAGCTCTTCCTTTAGTGCAGATTCCTGACACCCAGTGCTTCCATCTATTGAGATTTCTGGGTATCTGCAGAGCAAATTAGGTTTGCTTCTTGGTCACATCTTCATTTACCTTCCTGTTTTTCATATATTCAGTTTACACTTCTTAGTCTTCTATTTTTGTATATGTTGTGCTTTGCATTATGGATAACTACTAACTTCTTTGAAGATAAAGTTGTTAGCTCCCATTCTAGTTCTAGTTGTTTTGTTTTTTGATCTGCTTTTTTAACATCTAAAAATGAAGTACACTTTCAGCCTTTTATCTTAAAGTTGAAATTCTATTTTAGACATAATGATCTAACAATATTTAAAAGTAAATAGTGTGATTTTTAAATTAAAATCTGTTGATTATAGCAAATAATTTAAAGTTACATAAGCATATGGAAGTAAAAGTTTTTTTAAATCATAACAAAAACAGTTTTAAGCACATGATTTGTTTTTTAAAAATCTATTCAAAAATTAAAAGGCAGGTAAGTTTGGACATTATGTAGGTAAAACTGCTCACTTAGAGATGATAATTATTAAAGTGTATTTATATCAACTTCACATTCTTTTTGTTACTGTGCCAGTATGAGCAAGGCTGTGAATTATAAAAATCTGGATAATGTACTTGTCCCTTTGTACAGCTTGGTATTTTGCTTATAATTTATTATGACATAAAGGGCATAGATAAGTGATTGAAAAAGTCAGGGAATATATATTAGAGTAACTAGAACAATGAGGAAGGAAACATTAATACTTTCTAGGGTCAGATGTGTACAGAGGAAATACAGAAAGACCCTGAGACCTAACATTAACAATCTAGCCACTGTCTAACATATTTTCAAATTTCTATTTCCATATTTTACCTACTACCACTATTTAAATTTAAAATATCCATATTTTACCTGCTATCACTATCTAAATTTAAAATATCCATATTTTGCATACTACCACTATCTAAAGTTCTTGAATAGAACTTTTGGGGATTTTTGACTACTTGAATCTAAATTGAAGACCAATGCACATTTTATGCTATTCATATAGTACTTATATTTTATATTTATTGCCCAAATGGATTGTGAACTGGTTTTGCATCCCCTATCCCAGCATATAACAACGTGCTAACATATGGCAGCTGCTTCTTAAGTTTTTGAATTGAATTAAATATCATGATTAACAAAGCCCACAGCAAGTTGTCGATACACTTAATTTTTAAGGTCATCATTATTATGCTATGTTTGGAAACATTTGCATTGTTTTAATATGTTTTTATTTAAATGTAATGCCTAGACAGAAAGAATATTATCTCATATGTTGACAGTATTATTTTCATTCCAATTTCTCTTTTGGCGTTTCCCACAATGTCTTATTCATAGAAAATACAACACAATAGTGTTGATTGAATAAACTGCAAAGAGATGAACCTAGGTTGATACCAATAGAGTAAGAAAAATGCATACTGATAATGAACTGAAAAAGGATAAATATATCTTAATATTCTTGGAGAACCATTACAGAACACAGTAATCATAAACTAGAAGTATTTTATATGCTTATAATTTACAAACATTTGTGAGATGTCAATCTACTTAGTATAGCAGGTATTATTACTCACAGTATGTGAAGAAATATAGTGAGGTTAATAAGCTTGTTCAAAAGTCACCCTGCCACAAAATAAATTTATTATTATAATTATTTTATTATGGTCTTATAATTATCATTGTATTATTTAGTGGTAATGATGAAGGTCGATATGGCTGTCAAATGTTTATCTTTCCACAAGTACAGTACAGTTACATAAGGGAATATCATCAGTAAATACTTGTCCATTGCTTTTGATGAATGTAAGTATCCTGGTCATTTTTCTCTAGTCTTAAATACTATTAATTTCAGATTCTGAGAATAAAAACTGTGTGAAAGAAAGCATTTCTTGGTGGAATAATTCTTTTTAGCATTATGCATGACACAATGGTTGATATAGGAACAAGAAAAAACTCTTGCTAACTCTAAAAATTAAAAAAATGAAATAAAAATAATTATAAGAAATTATTTTTTATTAATTTTTATTAATTACTGAATTCTTCAGTGATTAATTTCTTAAGAAGGATTGTAAATAAAGAGAATTTTTTCTTTCAGAATATAGAGTCTGCAACATTTGTAGTGATATATTTAAAATATTTAAGGTTTGGATGTCATGAAAACTATATATAAAGATAGAAAACTAGTATGCAATATGTCCATATTTTTATTGCTAGGCACTGAAAAATCAATTACATTTAAAACATCAATGTGAGTGATATCACTGGTATCACTGGTTCTCATAAACAGTATTACTGAGAAATATTTATCAACATGAATCCCTTTAATCCCAGGAGTCAATATGATCTGATGTTTACTTTTAATAAGTGCAATAATTTTTAAATTTCAAATTATCATTCAACTGGGCTTTGTTTATTGTCATTATTATAGTAATTATAAATACATAACTGCACTAAAGGTATGTTAAGCACTCTGCTAATATTCTGAATGTATGTTACCTTAGTTAATACAGACCCTATGAGGTAGGTATTACTTTAATCATCCAGATAAGAACAGTATGGGGTATAGAGGGGTTAATACAGTTAAGGGTCATATGGAGAGTAGTAGTACAACAGAAGTCAAATCCAGGTATGATTTAAGAAATTTTACTTCTGTCTTCAGAGATGGCTTAAAAAAGAATTAAAAATTGAAGTAGACATTGGGGTAGAGTTGATAATAGCAATCTGTAATGACAAATTATTTCTCAGAACTGCAATAGGACACAGTAAAATGTTGATAAGGCACTAACTTGTACTTTCTTTTTTAAAAAATATATTTCATCACAAACCTTAAATATAACAGTGGATTTAAGGATACATATTAGGAAATGTAGTCTCTTATAGGACTTTAGTAAGTCACAATTATGCCTATAGCATTTTATTTATAATGTATTATTTATGAGGGTTAAAAGCCTTGTATAAGAACTTGTACCCCTAGTTTTCTTGGGAATTCATTTTTTCTCAAATTATAAGTAATTTTGGAGAATATTATCTTTTTAACTTACTTTAAATCATTCCTTCATGGACCTACTGACACAGGCTGTAATATCATAAAATTAAAATAAAACAAACTAGAATCAACTATCAAAGTATTTACTTTTAAAACTTGAATGGATATAAATTCATTTTGAAAAGAATGTTTATATTTAAATACAGAGAAGATATAAATAATTTGATTTTAACTGGCAATTTAGTATTCCACGAAATGTTAGGATGACTCTCTGAGGTTAAATTTTCTATTTGTAATGATAGCTTAATTAATTTTTTTCTACAAATATACATTTTTACATGAAATTTAGCTTTCTATTTATTAATGTTTAAGTTAAAATCCATAGATAGATATACATATGTGTGTGTGTGTGTGATTATAGTCCATGATTTTCCAGGCCAAACCAATGTTTTCTTGAAAATGTGTTTATATTAATATCTCACTGATATATATCAGTGCTTTTTATGGAAGTTCTTGCACTCTTATTGGGAATCACCCAATATTTTCTACCAATTTCTTATAAATTTGTAAACAGACTGTTCTACTACATTCTTCATTTCTATGTTACTTCAGACAACATCTTCAAAATATAGTAAAATTGAGTTAACTCAGGAATGTAAAAAATGATACCATTTATATAAATGCACCAGTTATGAATTTAGCATCTCTGCTCTGTGATCCTGGATCTTGACCCTGTAAATATTTCTCATTCGCCAGCTGTCATGAATCTAAGCTTTGTCAGTAGTGTGCACTGGAGAGACACTGGAGGAAAAAGAAATTTCTCTTCTGAAATCAGGGGAGTTCCCATAGGCAGGATCCTAAAGCACAAACTTCCATTTTCTTTCTTTCTTTTTTTTTTTTTTTTTAATGTCTAGCTTTTGCAAAACAACTAGCTTCTCTGACATTTGGTTACTGCAGCACATGGCTGAACAGTCAGAACAGGTAGCTCATTAGAACAGCCTATTCCAGCACCCACTCAAGCAGCTCTGTAACCTCAGTGAATCTCTCCAGTAATCAGTCACAGCCATTTCTTTTACAATGATATCTGCATCTCAGGCCATGGAAATAACCAGGATAAGGAAGGAATTCTTCCACATGTGTTCCTTTCCTTGGACACTATCTCAACCAAGAGGTAGTAGCCGTTCCCTACTCTTATGTTCTTTGGAGTTCTCTTTAATCCTTCCTAGCCAATATTGTTTCTTCAATTACCTGTTGTAGTGAGTAATTTTTTACATTTAAACTTTCCCTCTTCAAATTATTGTATGGTTTCTGTCTCCTGGATGCACTCTAATTAATCAACCACAAATAGTTCTTTATCTGTCTGTCCATCCTCAGTGGGATTAAATATTTTTAGTGTATATTGTTGAACATGTATCAAAGTGGAAGATATGCCTAAAATGTTTGTGGAGTAGACAGAAGTCTAGAAACCACCAATACAGCTATTTATTTGTAATACAACTTCCTCATAATACTTCGTTTGCTGTGACATTGAAACATAGCTAATAGTGTTAGAGTAGGTTGCAAGTTAGATATTAACAAAGAAAGAGGGTGTGAATAGAACAAAACATCTGACTAAGCAGGTAAATGACCTTGCAGTTAGTCAGCCTGGGGAGTAAGGGACATAGTTCCACCAGTTTAACAAACCTAAGGAAAAATCACAGACATCCTGAGACCCGGAAGAAAGAGGTAGAGGGAAATGTCTATCATTAGCGCATGCACAGACCTGCACAAGTCACCTCAGTGATCTCTTCTCAATTATACACTGATTATAATAAATTATCATTGTAGTTTTGACCCCCCACCCCCACCCCTTTATGGGAAAACCTAGAGAATTGTGGGTAGGAGCCAAAATGGCAGGAGATCGCCCAAAGGAAATCAGAGGATAGGATTGGATAGTTTAAAATAATCCCATTCTTTTCAGACATTAGGAGTTGAAAAAAAATACAACTGCTCTTTTCTCCAGTCGGAGAGAATATAAGAAAGCTCACACAAAGATCTTGGTGCAGTTGCTCTTTGAGACTGCCCATTCCCTTTCCTTCTCTGAGAGGGTAATTTCACTAATAAATCTCGCCACTGCCACTTGAGCTCCTCCTGTGTGTGTGTCCCTAAATTCTTTTCTGGAATACCTCGAGAACCTTCTCCATCTAGTGACAGTTGGGTACTGCAAAGCATTTAATTAATATAGATAACTGGCTCAGGCAAAGAAATGAATGCAAATCACCACAAGATCACTTAAAACATATAAGCGTGGCAAGTTCCAAGTCAGTGTTATTTTCACTTTGAAGTAAATAAATTTAATGCATGATTGTGCAAGAGAAGTAGTCATGCCCAGGCAATTTTATATTCCTGTTGTAAGTAATGCATGGGTCCACTGCAGACTTAAAATTTTAAAGCAGAGTACATGTCAACTTGAAAAGTACTTCACTTCAGATATTTCCACTCTAAAAATGCCCATTAAGTTAGAAGTCAATGGAATTTTAAGTAGGAGAAAGTAAACACTAATCAAGGCGGGGCGACTTCATCATTTATGCATTCCTCTAGGCTAGCACAGTCCTTAGGCATTTTGGGCACTCAATAAAATTTTGTTGAATGAATGAGTAGATTTAGGTAGTACGTGGCTAGGATTTTGCTTTCCTTTTTATGAAGTAAAATATTAAGTGATTTAGTAATTCAAGAAAAAGATTAGAAATACAACTTTATATACTTATTGTGGCAAACTGTTATTTGCTCATAAAATACAGCCTGAGTTTGTAGGTAGTAGTGTTAGGTAGTAGCCGTTCTTTTGTAACATGGAGAGAGTAAAGATAGTAGCTTTATTTCTAAGGACTGTAAAACATTTATATATTTCATAACATTGGAAAGTCATATTATTATTGTAAGCCATCTCTTGAATTGCTATGAATGGGTTAAATTTTTACTATATTTGTCTTTAACATATTCCTTCTAGACAAACAATTGCCTTCACATAGATACAAATAAAATTCTTGCTTTCTTTGAAGTCAGTGTAGTGGAAGAAAAAATAAATATTATAGCAGGCGCTAAAAATGTAGGCTCTTTTTCCTAGTCTTCCAAATTTCCCATCAATCCTGCACCACACTATTTTATTTCTGGAATCTAGGACAAAGTAAGATAAAAATTGTATGAGGAGGGACCCCAAAAAACAGAATTTATTTATTAAAAATTGTGCATGTATTCTTACATGTTTAAACTTCAGTCACTTTAAAATTACTCTCCATTTGATGTAATACATCTATCAAGATATTTTTTCCACTGCTCAAAACAGTTTTTGAACTTGTTTCCTTTGATGCCTTTTAGTGCTTTTGCCATTTTTTTGTTTCACTTCTTCCACGTTGGCAAAATATTTCCCTTTGAAGACATTTTTCATCCAGGGAAACAAATAAAAAAGTTGCTGGAGGCAAAATAGGTTGAATAAGGAGGGTGAGGCATGGGGCTCATGTCGTTTTTGGTCAAAAACTGCTGCACATTCAGCACAGTGTGGAAAGGTATGCTTGTAAATCACTGAACATTAAATGGGCAAACACATTGAAAGAATCTTCAAAAAAAAATTCACTGAGGCTTAATACAACCTCTCACAACAACGCCAGTTGGTACACTGATACAGACTGGTCCCTAGAACACTTACTTAATGGAGGAAGCCTGTACTAGAAGGGGCTCACACTCCAGAAGATAATTCCAATTTTTTGGGGGGGAGTCCCTCTTAGTAACCCTTAATTTTGCCATTTGTTGATGATAATAATAATTTGCTTTGCCTAATGTCACAATGTAGTTTTGAGAATCTAATGAGATAATGTAAGTAAACATATTTTGTGACAGACCATGGTATAGAGCGTGGTTATAAGGTTAAAAGTTATGCTTCCCCAAATTAATAAAGATATATTGATTAGCATTTGCATAAGAGCCTATCTGGCAATACTGGGTACTATAAATGGTGTGTTGGACATAATTATATAGCATACAAAAGCACAAACTTTGAAATCAATCCAGCATAGGTTAAAATCCACAATCTGCCCTTAACTACTGAAATACTTTGGGTAAGATACTTAATCTCACTTTTTTCATTTTTTCCTTATTTCTAAAATGGGACACTCATTTATAGAGTTGTGAAATATAGATAAAATGAGTATGCTAAGTCACAGTATACAAGACATAGTAAATTCCCGTTTTAATAATAGCTCACTATATAATGAATCAGTTACTGTGCACACAGATGACAAGCTAAACTAACTATATACACCAAATTGAAATTTTGATACAAGTGCGTTAGGCTTCTTTCACCTAATTATTTTTCTGAAATCTTTGAATGTAGATAAGATGAATCAGTCTAAAATGGTAACACGATGCAGAATGAATGATTTAGAACTCTGTTGAATTGACTTAGTAGTTTTCAAGTTTCATGTGCTTAAAAATCACCTAAGGCAGTTTGTTTAAAATGCAACCCTCAGATTTTAATTCCAAAGATTTGATTTGGTAGGTCTGATATGTGTCTTGGGGATTAATGCTTAAAAACACCTTGGTAATTCTGATGTGTGATTCTACTTTGAGAACTATTGCTTTAGTTATGTCATGTTCAGGGAGATAATGTTGGTTACACATGATTGCAACTTTTTTATTGTGTATGTATTCGAGCATGCTTTATGGTTTCTATGTTTTCTCCAAAAGGCTTTTCCTTTGTTGTATTGCTAAAACTAAAATAACATTTTTGATTCAATTATGATATACTTAAAAAACTGCTTTATAAATGCAAATTCCAAATATCATAATATAATACATAACCCAACTGACGTGGCTCAGTTGAATGAGCATTAACCCACAAAACAAAAGGCCACTGGTTTGATTCCCTGTCGGGACACGCGCCTGAGTTGTAGCCCTGTTCCCAGTTGGGGCACGTGCAAGAGGCAACCAAACCACACTTTTCTCACACATTGATGTTTCTCTCCCTTTCTTTATCCCTCCTTTTCCCCTCTCTGTAACATTGAGAAAGATTTAGAAATCAACACATTTTTAAAGAAATCAATCTAGAGAAATACATAGTTGCATATATATATGTATATATATATATAATTTTTTATTTTGTGATGTTGATTTATTTTTGGATTGTGTATGACAGTTTTTAGAGGGTGTTCATGAAAATAGAGAATAAAAAAAGAATTAGTTTTGCATGCTTTCCATAGGTAACACGAAATCCTTAATGATATTTCCAGTGTTTGTTATTTGCTCAACTTCTGAGTTGTTTTCAGAATATAATTTGAGAACTTAGAGAATCTTTCAACAATCATACTAATTTCATTGATTTGTGTGTATTTCATGTTGTCTCATTTTGAACACCTATATTAAGCAAATATAATTTTTTCCAAATAATAATAGGCTTATCAGATAAAAAAAAACTGGGTTATGTATTTAAATTTGTCCATATAAACACAACAACCTCACACTCAGATTTACTGGTAGACATTGGAACATACTATGTGTCATTTAAGCTTCTGCAATTTTTGAAATGGATACTACTATAATCGTATGTTATGGATGAGGAAACTGAAGTTCTGAAGAGTATACTTGATGTTAGTTTATCTGATTCTAGAATTTGAGAATTTAAGTAATACTGATGCTAGAAATCAAGACTTCTGATTTGAGGTATGTTTACATGCCTCTCAGTCCAGGTGTTTAATGATCCGAGCAGTGAGCTGGACTCGCTGGTGCCGACAGTCTCTGACTGCTCAGGCCTCAGGATCTTAAAGACATCCTTGTGACTTAAAAAGAATCTTGCTGAGTACTCCATCTTCCCTGATGTGGGTAAGGAAATCAAACAAAACTAAGCACAAATGGTGTTTAACCTTGATTGCTTTCTGTTAATGTTTAAGGAACAGTGCATCTGTTCCATAGCCTTGAAAGAATAGATGATTGACGTTATAGATGCTATATAGACTTGTTTATCAGGAAGCGTTCCCTTTAGTTAATCCTTTAAGCTTCCTCTGTTGTAAGTTTCAAGTACATTGTAATCATTCTTGGAATGTGCCTGTGAGCTCTTTCTTGACTCTCCCTGTTGATGAGCATATCTGCAAAATCCAATAAAAGGAGAGTGCTTGCATTGCTGGGGCTGACTTGCCTGAGCATGCAGCAGCCCATTCTGTCTGCTAGAATTACTTGCGTGCCCTCAATCACCAAGTACTACAACATAATACACTAATAATTTGTTTCCAGAAACAAGACTAATGTTAAAAAAATGACTAGTTCTGTAACAGAGTGAAATTCTCAGTTTCTCTGACTTCATCTTGTTCCAGCCTGTGTTATTCCCATAGCCTTCAGGCTAATAGCTTCTGTTTAGTCTTATATATAGACATGCTAATCATTACATATAGAAATTCTGCATGCTTCTTGAATTTTATAAAAACAGCTTATCCTATTCCGCCCCCCCCCTTTTTTTTGACATAAAAGAAGCCTAAACTCTGTAGTTTCCTAAGATGGATTTGAGGATTAGATCTCTCATGTTCTCTAATTGCACCTTCTCTATCAATAAACTTTTCCTTACTCTAAACTCTGATGTTTTCAATTTTGCCCTTCAAAATGTCAGGCACATGGGCTTTGAAGTAGGAATAGTTTCACAAATTTTTAATTATTAAATAAAATATTTTCCTTTCCAAATGGTAGGAAATAAAAAAAATAAGAAATAAGGTATATTTACTCAATGAAATACTACTCAGCCATAAAAGAGAAAAAAAAATTACCCTTTGTGACAGCATGAATGGACTTGGAGAACATGCTAAGTGAAATAAGCCAGTTGTAGAAAGACAATTACCATATGATTTCACTCATATATGGAATCTAATAAGCAAGTCCAACTAACAAACAAAATAGAGACATATTTATAGATATAGAGCAGGTTGACATCTCTGGGAAGGTGGTTCGGGGTGGAGGGTTCAAGCAAAAAAAGAAAGAGAAGGAAATTATGGACACCATCACCCACATGGTGATTGCAGTGGGGAGTGTTAGGGTTAGAGTTAGTTCTGTATAAAAATCTTATTAATTTTCTTACTAAATACACAAATACATTCTAAATAACCTTATTTGCACATTGACTGTTTTTTAAGTATATTTTATTAATTATGTTGTTACAGTTGTTTCAATTTTCTTCCCCTTTTCTCCCCTCTGCCCAGTACCCCCCTTTCCCTCCAGCAATCCCCATCCCTCTTAGTTCATGTCCATGGGTCGTGCATATAAGTTCTTTGGCTTCACTCTTTCCTATACTATTCTTAACTTCCTCCTGTCTATTTTGTACCAACCAATTATGCTTCTTAATCCCTGCAGCATTTCCCCATTACTCACCCCCCTAGCTGCTAATCCTCGAAGTGATCCCCATAACCTATGTACATCGACTGTTTTTAGGGTAGAAGTTGACAAAACTTATCAATAAAGGCAAAGAACTGGAGGTTCTTTAAAGTAACATCTGCAGGAAGTTGGCTTCTACCTAAAGCACATAGAACAGGGTTGCATCACTTCAAATGAAAATTTTTCTTCCTTAGTCTACAGCTTCCTGAGAGATCACACAGCTTGGAAGGATGTCTTTGTTTAGGGTGAAAATCATTTCCAGTTATTAGAAAAGCTAATCCTGTCTTTTCCTCTAGGCTCTTTTCTCCTGTGGATACTTTTGACTATATGTAGAATAATGGCTGGGTCTGCTGCCTTGCTACAATTATGGGTAAGCTTTAAAGCAACTGTAGGAATGATTTTTAAGTAAGTGCACATTCATTCTAGGGATATACATATTCATGCCATATACATATTTATCACAATTGTAAGTCTGAGGACAAGCAACAGTCTTTCACAGCACATTCCTGTGTGAATATCTTGAATAGGGCAGAATCAGTCTTTGTTTTCCCTACTAAGAATAACACATTTCAGAGCCTAATTGAAATCTTATTACCATGCATCCAAAATTATCTACCTTTTTTGCAAGAAAAGTGTGAAGATTACAGTGTATTCAGGCATTGATTCTGTATTTAGAAATTGAATTTTGTTAAATTTTGAAGAAAATCAAGAAAGTCACTTGTTTGTTGTAAAGTCAATTTGAGAACACATTAAAAAGGGAAGTTATTAAAGCTTAAAGTGCTTTTCTAGGTACATCAATGTATGTTTAAATTTCTGGGAAAAAGCTCAGATTGAGTAAAATAATTAAACTATTTACTTCATATTGAGGGTAACTCCATACATGTAGTACACTTATTTTAAAAATAAATAAATTACAGAGAGAAGGTTTCTGGGCAGGTAGAAATGACAGCGGGACAAAGAAGAAGAGGGGAAAGAAAGGAAGGAAGGGTGGGAAGAAAGGATAGGTAAAGATACTTTGTCTTGAGTAAACAGCATGACAAAGAAATTAGTTTTAATGAAATAAAATTACAGCATATTGTGCATAATAAGTGATAAGGAACTTGCTTTCATAAAGGAGATGTTAAAGTATAAGTTATCAGAATGGAAATACTTTACAGTAATAACTGTATCCTAGATGTTGCTGTGAAAGTATAGAGGTAAACTTTATTAGTTTTTTTTTAATAAAAAATAAATAATATAAAATAATGGGCTAGTGGTTGAGTGGGATATCATTTAACATTAAGAATTTACCAAAAATGACAATGAAAGTAAGGGCAAATAAGAAGACAGAGAGAGAAGTGACAAAGTTTATAAGCCCTCCAAAGAAACTAAATACCCTCATTCTTTTTGTATTAAAAATAGTATATATTAGGAAAAATGAGGTAAATAATTATGTAAAAGTCAATATACACCACATATGGTAATTTCAAAAGGAATTGGAAGTGTCTCATATTTAAGAAAATTAGCTTGCTGAAAAAGATCAATCCACTGAAGGTTGACAATAGTGCCATTACATATCCACATAATTAGTTAGAGCAATTGGGCATTAAGTATAAATCAGAGTTTCCTTGTGATTAGTACTAAAAAAATATAGCTAAGCATTTTCAGTCTCTGGAACTTATCTCATATAATTAGCATATGTTTTATAAAGTGGGTAACAACAAAATAAGCACTGTTTTCACAGATTTTATTTTTCAATTAAAATATCATAGTAACATTTCTTATAATGATAAATTGATATTGGTAAAGGTTTTGAGTTACAAATCAGTCTTTCAACAGGGAGCTAACATAGTATACTCCAGTTATATACTTTCTGATGATTTATTTTAATGTGGGAATAAAACACAAGCGATCCAAATAAATTGATAGTTAACATGTCCCTTAAATTATTTTCCTTAAATATTGAATATCTCAATGGGGTATTTGGTTAATGTTGAATCAAAATCATTTTATGGTTGAATTATCTTGACAAGGGTTGGAGATGCTAATGCTTTAGAGTTTTGATATTTACTGATTAAAAGAGTTCTACGGAGATCATTTGTTTAAAAAGATCTTGTTATTTTTAGCACATTCTTTCTCTAGCAATTAAGATTTAGAAAGGAGTAATATTATAGGGTGAAAATGATTGACTATGGCATTAGAATTAATTACATCTCTGGCTCTGACATTTACCAGCTAAAGGATTGTCAATTTTTTCATCTATCAATTAGTATAAAGATATGCTTACAAATTTACTATAATGATTAGATAAAAATGATGAAGGTGATTGGGAATAAAAAGTAGCACCATTTATAAAAACTATTATTATTATAATGCCTACTTTATGATGCTAAAATTTTATAATTATTGTATAAAGATTTACATTTATTTTAATTTTCTTTGCAAAAAAAAATGTGATCACCATAACAAGAAATACTATTTGCCTACCCAAAATTAATTTTCTCCTTACAGATTAACATAAAACTTTCTGTGTTTGGAATGCCACTGGACTCAAGCTCAAAACCTAATTTTCTAGCTTGTCTTGCAGTTAGGTATCATCTGGTGACTTCTAGTTCTGGCTATTTACATGAACATGTAAGATGCTAGTTTAGACTCCAGGAAGGCATTTTAGATAGTTTTCTGTTATATATGGATGCACAAAATCTCTAATTAGTACAAAATTTGCTTATTTAGAGTGTAGTTTTATAAGTATCAGAAACATTCTGTGGAGCCCTGACTAGTATGGCTCAGTTGGACATAGTCCTGTGAAGCAAAATGTCCTGTTTGATTCCCAGTCAGGGCACAGGGGTTGCTGGCTGCTTCACAGTTGGGGTGCATGTGAGAGGCAACTGATTGATGTTTCTCTCAAACATCTATGTTTCCCTCTCTCCTTCTCCCTCCCTTGCACTCTCTCTAAAAATAAATAAAATCTTAAAAAATTACTGTGGAATGAATTTGGAATGAGGTTAGAAGACAGAATATACCAACTGCAGAGTGGAAGCATGTTGACTCTTGGCATGCAACAGTTAAACATTTGGTCAAATTTTTTCTGCTTGGGATAAAGACCACGTGATGACTGAGGTTAGAAAGACAGGGGAAATTAAAGAAAAAAATCTATAATATCAGATTTCTTGCTATTTTCTGAGTGTTTCAAGAAAAAATAGAGTTAGAAATGGAAAGAAATAATAATTCTGTCCCAAAGGTTGCTCTCTACTTGTGACTTGTAATCCAAATTGACTGAGAGTTCCATTATTGGCAGTTTCCTGGGTTAAAAACATTATAAATTGCAATGGCTACTACGGAGGACTTGAAGCTGTGACCTTAGCGGGAAGTACTAATTGAATTGAGTAACATGCATTTCTCAACTACTTGTTATCCACTAAACAAGAGCAGGAGCTGCCCACAAAAAGGCTTATTATTCCAAACTTATTTAAGGGAGCAGTAGGCAAAGTCAAATTGCTTTAAGACCCTTAAGCTAAGGGTCAGGGGATAAACAGCATACAGAGTCCAATAGGAAAAAAAAATTGAGTCTTAGGCCTTAAAGTTCATATCTAAGACAAGATCTTTGAAGGTGTTTACATGTAGTTTACCACAATCATATAGTTCTTTCCTGTGGAAGATTATAAATCCTCACTCTGGTGATAGATGTCATTATAGGGCAGAACAAGTATGTGGTTCATAATCTCTCCTGGCTTTCTGCTCAGGAACTCCAATGCTCTAAAGAGAACATAGGTCTTGGATTGAAGTCAATGTGGACAGACCTGTGTCTGTCTACCAAAAGACTTGTGGTTAAAAATACATAAGCCCTTGCTATTGTCAAATGCAAAATTTGAGGATCTTTTATTAACATAGCATATCATAATCTGATTATATGTAAGGCCTTATTATCTTGGTAAGACATGAGAATATTGAACAGATAGTTATTGACTTGTGGCCTGAATTATACATGGGTCTTCATTATGAAAACAAATTTGTACCATCCAAAAAGAGAGATATCATAAAGAGAGCTACAAAAGGCTGGGAGTGTAGAAGAACTGATAAAAAGCTCAACATGGTAGGGTTATTTCCATACCTTTTTAAGACTGGGATAGATACTGATAGAATAAGCTAGGAATTGGTAGCACTCTACAGTTAATTTTATGTGTCCACTTGACTAGACTGTAGTACCAAACACCCCTTTGACATTGCTATGAAGTTAATTTTGAGATGTGATTAATATTTAAATAAGTAAAAAATAATTACCTTTCATAATATGAGTGCACCTCATCTAGTCATTTAAAGGCATTACAAGAAAAAGTATCCCTCTAAGTGGATAAAATTCTGCTTCCAGACTGCCTTGGGACTCAAAACTGCAGCGTCGAATCTTTACAGAATTTCCAGCTCACCATCCTGCCAACTCTATTTCTTTGGGAACCTAGAATGCAAGTATCTTAAAAGAGCTCTTGACCCCCAATCACTATATCTTAAAGTGTCAAGACATATTTATGTTATACATCTCAGTTTAATGTAATTCAGACCTATAGAGGAGTGCAATTAAGAATGAAACATATAAGTAAGAGGGTAAATACATACCTTTACTATACTATGATGTCTGGAATATAGTTCCTTCCACAAACTAGATGAAATACAAATTTTAAAAACTAATGGTCTTTGGTCACTACTACTGTCACAGGAAATTATTCATAGATGAGAAAAGATAATTTCTAATAAATAAAAATGGAGTATAATACTGCATTAAAAAAATATTTGTTTTTGTATTAATTTTGGATTCATGGAAAAATTGAGCAGAAGAAACATGCATATTCTCCCCTGTTATCAACATCTCCCAGAATGCTACATTTGTTGTAATAGGCACATTATTATCACCCAGAGTTCATAGTTTATATTAGAATTGATTCTTGTTATTGTACAGTCTATGGGCTTGAACAAATATATATTGACATGCATCCACCATTATAGTATTATAGAGAATAGTTTTACTACCCAAAATAGCCTCTGTCCTCTCTTTTACCTATGTCCCTTCCTTAATCCCTGTCATCCACTGATCTTTTCAAATCTACAGTTTAGCATTTCCCAAGCTGAGAAAAGTGTCATATTACTATGAAGACTGACCATGAATGAAGGAGAAAGGGAGAGAATATTGGATGGAATCATTACAGATATCTTGCACTGTGTGGAAGTTTTGGGAAGACCCATGTAGAGTCCTTAAATCAGAGTCAGCCAATAAGGAGGTTCATTTTTCCTAGGTTGGCTAAAGTATAATCTTGGTGCAAACACAGAGGTAAATTTCAAAATTCAGCAGCTAAAGTTCTTGGTCAATTATGTTATCTATAGTAGGAGGCCAGCCCTGGCTGGTTTGGCTCAGTGGATTGAGCGTCGGCCTGCGAGCTAAGTGTCGCTGGTTCCATCTTCCAGTCAGGGCACATCAGAGAAGGAAAACTCTGACTCCAAAAAACCTCCGCTGCCTTGCAGCATACCTCTTCAGGGGAAAGGCTAAGGGAGTAAACCCCGACAGAAAATCCGGAGCCGGAGTCCCTAAGGCGATTTGACGTTGTAGTCAACACCGGCAACTCCTGCGGCGCACCTGAAACCAAGCTGTATTGACTCCGTCTTTCCCTTGGACCCTTCAGCTGCGAAGAGAGGGGGGGTCTGCTGCATGGGCAACAGCAGACCCTCCATATCACCCTGCCCAGGCTCTGTAGCTTCAGCTTCACTGGAGAGGACACTCCAGCGTCATCGCAAGATGTCGATTCAACACGGGAGGAGACAGATACCGTGTCACTCCCGAGTCGGACTGCACAGCCATTCTCGGCGGTGCAGATAGACTCTTAAGAAGCTACACCATCGTCTCTCGAGACGGACGGCTGCCGACGACGGAGTAGGAGGCCTGGGGAATAAAACTCAAGGTAGATATAAATCATAAAATATTCTACTTAGTGAATTAAACTCAGATAAAGCCTTTGTTTTATTCTTCACTCTGAATCATTTTGCTTATTTTTTATTTTGTTTTATTTTGCTAATCTGTGTGCCTATCCCTCAAAACTAAACTTTTTCAATTTAAATGTTTTTTTCTTCTCTCTTCTTATGGTACTCTTTCTTAAGGACAAACATTCTTAAAAATGGAATGACAGACAAAGTCTTAGATGGTGGTTACTTAATCTTGGTCAGAAGGCCCTTGAGCTCTTGGAAAAGACAAATTTTTGATAGTTCCTATGGTAAATAGACAGTAACAACAATGTATTCAAATGACAAATGGCTGCTGATAAAGATGAATAAATTCACCTTTAAACACATACACACATGCACACATACAATAATACTTCATTCTGGCCAATAAGAGAAGACTAATCAGTTTTCAAATGGTGACTCATCTTGAATAATGCTGGTTGGTGCTGAAGTAATGTTCCCCATGATGACTCTCTGATGAGATAGTCTCCACTGTTATTCTATTTACACACACCATTCAGTGCATGCTTTGCCATTTAGCCTTATCCAAACTCTCCACTTTTCTTTATCTTCAAAAGAGGATATGCCTGTGAATAAATGTACTATTTTTTTAATATTGGAGGAAATACTTTCCATCAGTCATTATTCTCCTATTCTTACGGGTTTTCTCTTTTTCTCTTATCTCAAAAATCTGTTCTTAATGGTCTCAGTAAGTTTGCTTAGAAACAAAGACCTGGAAGACCCACCACAGATCTTTCATAAATCAAGTAGAGCAGAACCTATAAGAAAAGAAATGGTAAAAATATAGGGAGGAATCAGAAATGAGTATCTCAAAAATTATCATGCCACAAAAATATTCCCTTAGGAAGGGCACTTCTCTATTGAAATATTTGCTATTTGAAAAATTCAACTTAAAGATGCAGAGCATGGTCCGGAAGGCAGATATCATTAAGAAGATGAATGAGTATAATCTTTTCTCTCTCCACCTTAAATCATTGGAAAGCAAAAAGCAATGCATCAGTTTAGAAGTATAAGCCAAAAATGACCTCTGAAATTTACTTCTTTGCATAGGAGAATTGCCTTCAAATCAAGTTATTAATAAATTTAGAGTCATATGATTAAACTCAGAATAACTTGAGAGTATAGCATTTGATTTTGGCATTTAACTTATTTCTTTAATTCAAATCCAAAACGCCACTAGCACATTAAACTGTTCTCCTCCAACATACTTATATAATTTGTCTAAATGGTTTCTTATTAAATTTAAAAAGTCTTATTTAAGGTTAAGTGAATTCAATTTTTATTTTAATATTATATGCGTGTCTTATGGAATACAATGTCTTAAAATAGCATATTGTCTAAATGCTTGTAAATATTTTTCTCTCTAATCAAAATGTTTGTAATAGTGACAGTGAAGTTCATATAGTCCTAAAGAGTGTTCCTATTCTCATTGACATAAAAACTTTCTCCATGCCAATATTATTTGGTCTAAAAGACATAACTTTTAAATGCTATTTTCAATCCATTATGTTTTAAGATTACTCACAATTCATGTAGTAAAAGACATCAGGGTTACTGACTTTTCTAGGTTTAATATTTCAGATCCATTCAATTTTCCTCAAAAGACCACTGCCTATGTTTTAACCATGTTCTGCTCTCTCAAGTAAATCTGAAAAATCTTCTACACATATTTTTAAGTTTTAGGAATATGCAAATTATACTAGCAGTTTACCTTCACCACTTTTTAATTTAACATTTGAGTACACTATTTGCAAGGCACTTTAGGTATATTATGTTGGAGAAGCAATGATAAATTAGACATTGGACTAATACAATAGTGCAGATAAAATAATATAAATGTTTAGAGGGCTAACATGAGTGAACAAAAATGTCTAGTTTTAGAATTTATTATTTGGAGGTAAGAAAAAGAAGAACCTTTTACAAGTAAAGTATTTATTGAGCTGTGGCCAATAAAATGGTAAGTAGCATATGTAAAACAGCAAGCTTTGGATAAGTGGAGGCTTTGTAAAAAGGGGTAATGGAGTTTGACATTTAAAAAGACCATTAAGTCTAGACCAATGAACTATCCAAGGCCAGGTTGAGAATTTAAGACTCTTAAATAGAAGGAAGTGGGGAGTTGTTGGAAGTTTTTGAGCAAAATAGTGACATGATCAGAATGAATAGGATTAATCTGTCAGAAAAGTATATGATTAATTGAGATAAAGGGGCTTTGTAAAGCAAATAGTGGTTCATCCAAAATTCATTTAATGCCAGTTATCTACAAAGTACTCCTAAGCACTTGCCAGCCCCTGGCTGGTTTGGCTCAGTGGATTGAGCGTCGGCCTGCGACCTAAGTGTCGCTGGTTCGATCTTCCAGTCAGGGCACATCAGAGAAGGAAAACTCTGACTCCAAAAAACCTCCGCTGCCTTGCGGCATACCTCTTCAGGGGAAAGGCTAAGGGAGTAAACCCTGACAGAAAATCCGGAGCCGGAGTCCCTAAGGCGGTTTGACGTTGTAGTCAACACCGGCAACTCCTGCGGCGCACCTGAAACCAAGCTGTATCGACTCCGTCTTTCCCTTGGACCCTTCAGCTGCGAAGAGAGGGGGGGTCTGCTGCATGGGCAACAGCAGACCCTCCATATCACCCTGCCCAGGCTCTGTAGCTTCAGCTTCACTGGAGAGGACACTCCAGCGTCATCGCAAGATGTCGATTCAACATGGGAGGAGACAGATACCCTGTCACTCCCGAGTCGGACTGCACAGCCATTCTCGGCGGTGCAGATAGACTTTTAAGAAGCTACACCATCGTCTCTCGAGACGGACGGCTGCCGACGACTCCTAAGCACTACAGAATTAAGATAAAAACCTTGCCTTAAAAATGGCAAGTAATTAGGGAGACAAGTTAACCATTAAAATAAAACCATATGTCAGTAAGTAAAAATTAGAAATATTAAACTTTTGTTTTGGTGCTCCAGTGATTAATAAAGTCAGAAGTGTAGTTCTGTGATCACAAGCCTGGGTCCTAGAGTCAGACAGCTTGGATGTGGAGCTGGCTCCACTGTCTTCTAGTTGTATGACTTTAGGCCACCTAATCCCTTTGTGACTAAGTATTTTATCTATTAAGGAGGAAAAATCATAGTTAAAGTCTATTTCATAAGTCATATGTGAGAATTAACAAGATAAATGTAAAACATTTATCAAAATGTTTAACACATTTAAAACACTAAAAAATGTTGGCAGAAATGAAATCAGAGTTGACCTGAAAAAGAGCATTTAATTCAGCATTATTTGAAAGCAGACTTTAGCTTTAGGTAGATGAAGACATTTGATCTGTGACTAACATGAATCAAGACAAAGACAGAAGAGAATGAGAGTAGAGGCAAGGCTATATCAGATTTCTACTTAATTTTGCAAAATATAAGAACTACATATTACATTTTTAAAAAATATAAAATGCCACGATTTCATTTATAACTGAAAAGAAATCTTCTATGATGGATAATTTAAATAAATGATAGACGAGGATCCATTAACATCAAAGGGACTGAAATTGCAATAATTTATGCGGGAATAATGCAAATATAAAATAGGGCAATTTCAGTGGGGTGAAAAATGGGGCAGAGATACAAAAGATCTTCTAGAGAATCCCTTCAGCACATGTGAAAATCGAGGCAAAGAAGGAGTAAAGGATGACTGTAGGTATGGATGAATTGAAAAATAATAGATAATAGGGAGTACATATGGAAGAGCATATCAAGAAAGAATAATGAATATTTCAGAATTACACATGCAGAGAACAAAATTCTTCCAGAATATGTAGGAGGACAGCCTGATGGCAGGTGGAAACTAAATATAAATACTATTTGTTAGAGATCCCCACAAAGTCAATAGGTAAGGTCACAATATTTGCTAATATTTCTATGGCAACATACATGAAAGTGACACCCTCAAAATGACTGGTTTGAATATTTCTGTTAAGTAGATGTGCTGAACCTTTCTATTTTTTCATTTAATAAGGGGCAACTTATTTTTAATTCATTGGAAATTCCCCTCCCTTTATTTTTCAAAGAGTTTAGAAGTAATACAGAGAAGCAACACACAGGTAGAAATGTTATACTATAAAAAAGATAATATATAACTAAAATTCCAAACTTATAAAAACTGTTTAATATTTTGCTTTATATCCTTTCAAACTTTTCCTTTGTAATAGGTACACTTTTAGAAAATACATTTTCACCCCCTTCACATTTTCAGTAATCTTCAAATTATCCTGGTGTGGGTTCTTCGCCTCACATGTCTACTGTAATAAAGTTTCCCACTACTTTATTTTGAATTTGCATGATTAGAAATAAAATTATGAAACAATTCATATAAGAGATGGCAATAAAGCAATAAAGCTTGCTTCCCCATTGATTCTGGAAGTCATCCTGTGAACTTAAAAGGAGGTAGTTTCTGGACAAAGGCAACTTGTGAAAAAAGAAAAAAATCAGGAAAATCATAGAAGAACCACAGCCTGAAGATATCCTGTCTAGAATTTGCCCTACTTTTAGACTCCCTGTTAAGCTGATAGAATACATTTTCTCATTGTTTATATTATTTTGACTTGGAGTTTTTATTAGTTGCAGCAAAATACATCTTACATTATGCATACAAATAAGTTAGTGAGTCTAATATCACTTACCAAATTTTCTGTTATGCTTGTCAATTTATGAAAAAATCACATATTATTAACATAATCTCGGCTATGTAAAATGTTCTCTAATTTTCATATTAGTATAAGTCAGGGTTTCTCAGCCTCAGCACAATTAATGTTTAAGGCTAAGTAACTCTTTGTGTGAGCATGCCCAGTGCGTTATAAGATATTTAGCTGCATATGCCAGTTATATTCTCCCCGCTACCCTATACATGCACAAAAGCCCCCAAGCCTGACAATAATGAAACATACCTCTACATGCTGTTAAATATATCTTGGATGGAAGGAGAGCAAAATCACCCTAGCTGAAACTGTTTTGTCAAACCATATGTTAGTTGTGATATTGATAAACTTATAAATATAATTCAAAACCATTTATTAAGCTCTTACAACATGCCCATCCTAAGTGTAGATGCTAACATTACAGAGATATTGGTAAATAAGACATGGTACTTTCCTGAAGATTTTTTCTACTCAGACATACAATTATTCATTGTATCTTTACAATAATTGGATTTGGAATTCTCCAAATACATAGAAAACTGGAAAGAGTGTTTCTCCCATCCTAACAACAAGACTGGATAAATTGTATTTTACTTGAATCCAACAGAGTGCTGAGTCCACAGAGAAAACTAGTCTGAAATATAAGGAAAGATGTGATACTAGTACCAGTTTACCTGTAGCAGGAGGTTTGGACAAGGGCCGCATACAAGCAGGGAAGAACTCCACTGCAATTTTAACATATTGATAAAGTTTGAGTTGAGGCTAGCATGCAAATATAGAACACTGGGAGTAATATGTACCTGCAAGTTCAACCTTACAACCTCCTTGGGTGTACCTGGGAAATACTGGTGGTATGGTGGGAGAGCACAGAAATCCTTCCTTAGAGGTTCAGGTTTGGAGAAGGAAAGCTGCCACAGCTGCAAGGAAAGGACCTAGCCAGTCCATTCTTCCATAAAGAATAAAAGTCTTATTTTAAAAAGCTGAGGTACATCTCTACCATGGAACATTAGCCATAAAAAAGAATATAATCTTACTATTTATAGTAGCATGAATGGACCTAGAGAGTATTATGCTAAGTGAAATAAGCCATTCAGAGAAAGACAAATGACGTATGATTTCACTCATATGTGAAATCTAATAAACTGAACTAACAAGAAAAATGGAGACAGACTCATAGATAGAGAGCAGAATGACAGCTGGTGGGGGATTTTAGGGGGATGGAGGGATTGAGCAAAAAGGAAAAATGACTCATGGACATGGACAATGGTGTGCGAATTGCTGGGGAGGGAAGGGTGTATAAGGGGACTAAATGGTAATGGGAAAATGCAATAAAATTCATTTAATAATCTCAATAGATGCAGAAAAAGCACTTGTCAAAATTCAACGTCTTTTAATAATAATTAAATTGACTATAGAAAGACCAGTCCTCAACAGAATAATGGAACTTTCAGATAACCACATAATAATCACAGAAAACACTACAAAAAGAAAAAAATAGAGTTTGTTATGAATAAGTATATAGGATATGTACAAGGGAGTCCACTACCTTTGGAGCTTTATTTTAGAGAGCAAAATATTCAACTCCAGCACTAAGCATACTATATTGTCAAAGAATACTTATCAAATTTTTATTAAATGAATCCACCATAGGAGGCATTTTATAAAATATTATAAAAATTTGTATAAAATTTTGGGAATAAATAAGCTCTTGTTTTTATCTCTAATTGTGTCCTATACTTAATTTGGGATGAAGTAAAGAAGCAGGTGCAGTTTAAACAAAGTAAATTTTATCAGAAAGAGGAGGAAGAATGAGGAAAATTCTTTGAAGGGCATAGCAAAATACAAATAAAGTTGCTATAGAATTCCTAAGAGGGTCTCTAACAGCAAAAATAAATTAGAAGAAGTTGAGCCAAAATGTTTTCTGATTCAAAAGAGAGATGCTAAGTTTACAGAGAAATAATCAGAAATGACTACACATAAAAACAAGAAAAATAACTTTCACAAATTCATTGTTGGCTTGATAAAGACCTATAATTTCAAGTGCAGTATTATGATATACATGTCTTAACTGCTGTTGTTGTCTATATCTGGACATTTGAAGTAAGTATAAAATCAATTTCATTGGTCATAATGTTTATCCTCTATGTGCCAGAATTTTGGTAGCATCTGAGAATAGAGATAGATGTGATGATAGATGATAGATAGATAGACAGATAGATGATAGACATGAATAGAGATATCTCTATATAAAGACAGAGATATTTAGGGATCAGGTTCTCTTTGATCAAGAAGTTAAAAATTAGCAAAAAAAGAGAGAAATATATAACTCAAATAAATTGAAAATGCTGTCTTAGAGATGCTGTACTAGTGGATTTAAATATTTGCAAAAAGAGGATTTTGAAAGTCAATTTGTTTTTAAATAATAGGAACGTTAATTGGGTCAGATCTAGTCTTCTGAAGTAGATGCTTCTATTTTGTTTTCAGAAAGAAAAGTGATTGAAAAACAGTATCATCTGATGAAAATTATATAATACGGTGAGTTAATGTTTTAACTTTTATGTGTATGATGAAGGGTCTCCTTTGTAAAGTGTTCATAATAGCATTCTATTTTTCACTGGATAGGTATGTGAAGAGTGCAGGAGGAGTGACTCACTCAGCATTCAAGATACAAAGAATCATTTTGTAAAGGGCTGATAACCTTCTAATGGAGAAGGAAATGAACCTTGTCTTTTTTGAAAAGTGGAGATGTAATAATTGTCCTAAAATCCTTCTGAGAATAATCTCATTATAGCCAATATTTCTTCAGATTGACTGACATAGCAACAAAGTTAGAAAGACAACTTTGCACAAAAAATTATTCAGAATTCTTTACTTTAAGGGTGGTGAATAAGCTTCCTCAATCTTATCCTGGATTCAAGCATAAATAAATTCTAAGTAAGTTACAGGCCAAGAAAGCAAAAGGGCATATTTTCTGAGTTTCCTTTATTTAATTTTCACCAATAAATGTGATTAATTTAAAGCACTATCAAATGTAACTTAACTTTAGAACTGTAAAACAGTTTTCACATAATTATAGTCGCTGGTATGGGAACAATTCTTAGATACTACTTTTGGGATCAGAAAATAAGGAATTGTTGCATTTCATAGGTGTTTAGTCTTTATTTTATGTTTTTTTGCATAACTAAATAGAGTGAAAAGTTGTTTTTCCTCCTTCCACTGAGTAATGAACTGTCTTCATGAATAATTCATCATAGGATTATACAAATATGAAAACTATAATTATTTTTCTTAAAGAGAGAACTGATACAATTGAACTGCAAAAAAGAGTTCTGTTGGTGGTATATACCATATTTGCACTACTTCTCAGGCCAAAGCATTGGTGAGCCACACACTCTT
Source organism: Furipterus horrens (assembly GCF_987537825.1). Lineage (NCBI taxonomy): Eukaryota > Metazoa > Chordata > Mammalia > Chiroptera > Furipteridae > Furipterus > Furipterus horrens. The sequence goes on along the minus strand of NW_028327175.1, from coordinate 55,684,636 downwards.
CCTTATTTACATCACTGGCATAATTCTCACATTTTGCAGTCTAATGAACACAGCCTAAGAAAGCTCCTGCCTCTGCTCTGGCTTCTTCTAGTTACTGAGATCCCCTAGTATGGAATTATTAAAGGCCTGCATCAACAAAGTGTTGGACTCCTGTATGGGTTGGGCCCATTTTCTGCTTAGATAGCAGGGCTATACATGCTGTGTCTCCATTTCCTGCAGTCGGCAGTGTCATCATTGTAGGGGTTTTTTTCTTAGACAGATTAACATGAGAGAACAACCAAATTTAATTACATATATAAATATGGGGACACCACATACATGAGAGACTCTACATACAAAGTAGGTTCAAATATAGAAAGTTAAAATGGAACATATATGGCATTCTCAGCTAAGGATGAGGTAAGATGTCTTGCGGCTTCAGAGGGGAGGAAGGCCATTTGCAGGATGATAAGAACAAATGTTCAGTGAGTAAAATTTAACCTGGCATATAGACTGGTCATAGCAATTTATATTTGGAAATAATCCTTACTATGGACAAGGCTCCAAATTTAAATTTTCAGAAGGAGTGCTTACAGTTTCTCAGTAGCCTACAGAGTCTTGATTGCCTTCAACTGAAAATAATTCATATTAGGGAGGACTGTTTTGAACCCATTCAAAAAGGAACCCTTTTAGTCCTCCCAAATAGTTGTTCACAATACATGTAAGTGAACAGTGATCCTTAAAAATGCTGTGGTGAAGTGGATAAAGCTTAAAGCTAATAAGGACATATGTATATGTACTATAACACCGTGCTTTTCAGTATCTCAAGTACTGTAAATCCTCATACAAGATTTATTTCTTGCACATTATGCTCATGTAGATGTATGTATTTATAATATCTTATTTAAAAATCAAATAAAAACTTATTTAATTATTGCCTCAAGTTAAATATATTCTAGAAAGTTGAATATACCATGTATAAATATAAAATGTAAACAGAAAATCTGAACTGCAACTGGAAGTAATATTTTTGCCTTATGTCAGAAAGTTTCAACTTATTAGTTAGAAGAAACTACAAAATAATAGATGATTTCTAGCTCTGGCCTGTGTGGTTCAGTGGATCAAGTGCCAGCCTGTGTACCAAAGGGTCGCTGGTTCAATTCCCAGTCAGCGCACATGGCCAGGGTTGCAGGCCAGGTTTCCAGTTGAGGGTGTGTAAGAGGCAACCAGACATTGATGTTTCTCTCTCTCTCTCTTTCACCTTCCCTTCCCCTCTCTCTAAAAATAAATAAATGGAATATTTTTAAAAATAAGTGATTTCCATTGCTCACACACTACTATTTGTTTTTGGCCAGATTCCTTAGTAGCTGGTTTAAGCTAATAACATGGAAATCTTTAGGATTTAACCATAATTATTGAGATATAGAAAAGGCACCAAATTCAAGACTCACTCTAAATCTCATTCTTATCATGATCTATCATGAATCATTTAATAATTTCTCATATGGAATAGCACATCAGGGATCCCCCAAACTTTGGGATCCTATAGATATGTATTAAAATATAGCTCTGCTACATTACCTGGATAAACTTGCACAATATAATTAAATTTTCTTACTCCATTTTCCTTTTCTGTAATTGGAGTTGATAATAATTACTTTGAAGAGTTATTGAATAAAATTCTGATTATCACAGCTACTCTATAAAATAAATGTAATAACCATTTATTTTTATCTTGCCCATTATACAACTTACCTGTAAAATTACTTAATTTTACTGGATGATCATTAAGTGTTTTCTAGTCTGAGTTTTATAATTTTACCACTTGGTAGCCAATAATTATATGGCAAATGCCTGCTAAGTTTCCTATGTCAGAGATTATATCTGACTCAGTTCCAAACATTCATGAAAATGAAAATATGAATTAAATTTAGTGTTATGCTTATTGCCCTACTTGTGTTTTCAACAACATATCAATCTTAGATAGATAGATAGATAGATAGATAGATAGATAGATACTATATAGAAAGATAGCTAATAGAGAGGTACACATATATCTATATACACAAATATTTATCTAAAGCATGGGACATGATTTTCATTTCATAGTTAATAAACTTATAATAAAGATCAATAATGTATGTATAAACAAAATACTCTATTCCTGATTGTCTAAAAATGTGAAATTTTCTGATAAATATTAAAACCAAGGCTGTGAAATGAATGTTTTCTGATGAGGACCCCACAGAGCCCAGGTTGCTGAGAAGGATGCAACCTGCATTTCCAAGCCTCCAGAAAGCCTTAAAAAAAAAAAAAAAAAAAAAAAAAGTCAGAGTAGTGACAACTCTTGGGCTGGCTGTGTTTACATTATATTACTTCTTGAGTGCTTTGTTATTAATCATGTTAAAAATATGTTGACATCTTTTCTTTATTTTTTGGCTTATTATTTAATTCTAACCACAGTCTTGGGGAAGAATCAATGTTATTGTTCCTTTCAATTAACAAATGAAGAATCTCAGTTCAAGGATATTAAATAACATGTTTAGCATCAACAGTGCAAATTAGAAGCAGAGTCCTGTCTGGAGGTTTGTACAAAATTTAAAAATTAACTATCACTAATTAATTTGAAGGATCATAATCATATATCTATCTGTACCCTTAAATAAAATAGCTTTATGTCTACTGACAGTCTATCAGCATCATTTTGTGACAGAACATGGAAACATGAGTGGATGGGCAAGGAGAAGCAAGAGCAGGTAATGTTTCTTTATCCCTTGGATATTCTATAAAAACATTCTTTCTGGAACCCATGCAACTTTGATAATCCTGTTTAGGCTTGCATTTTATTTTGCTTTTGCTTATTATTCATGGCATGGAGATATTTTCATTATTTCTTCCTATCAAAATGTCAAATTGAACATATTTTACAATCAACAGATTAATTCTCTTAGAAATTATTTTTGACTTGAAAACCTTCCAGACTACTTACTTAACAATGCTTATCTTCTCCTCTAAAAGATTAGTATTATGGGTTTTGTTTCTTCAAGATTTAACAAAACTCTTTAGCATCTTAGTTTTACACTGATTATGAAAAGTCTGGTTTGAGCTTGATCTATGGCCAATGGCTGCAATTTAGGACCATTGCATACATAAGAACAATGGTGACAGAGTGCACCTGGAAGAAAGTCCAAACTTCAGCCATTACCAACATGAACATGTCAATATTTACACTTACCAAAAAATACAGGCATACATTAAGTGTTAGAAAACCAAATGGAACTACTCAATGTTGTTGTCATTAAATTAAAATATTTTACTAGAATTATTTTTCTTTTTTTAGAGAGGAATGCTTTCAGTTTGGTTAATAAACAATCATAATTTTCAACAACATGCAATATTTCATATATTTAAAATATTCTGCAAATTATTTCTCCCAAACTACACTTGTAAGCCTCATGTAGCTACATAAATTATCTGAAACTCTTCTGCAAAGGAGATGTGTCTCTTCTCCCTATTTAATTATTAATACAATTATTTATATTAGTATGAACTCATGGATTTTATTTTATACTTTGGGTTACAATTTGTATATTTATTATTATATATTTTATATTTAATTTGTGTATTTTATTGCTCCAATTGTTGCAGGATTGGCAATCATGTGATATTTCAATTGGTTCTGTACCCTTCTGAGTTAACTCTAACAAATTAGATTTAAACTTTTTTAACGTTTCTTGATATTACCAGAAACTCTGGTCCCATCTCCTGCCCGAGTCCTAGAATCTGCCATTTCTTTAAGAAGTTCTTGTTCTTTTTATTGGAGAATGGTATTAGATCTAGATGCAGGGTGTACTTTTCCTCATGGGAGGTCTTACTTCTAGACCTGTTAAACTCATAGAGCAAAGAAATATATTTGTGCATGTTAACTCATATATATACAGATTATATATATATATATATATATATATATATATATATGTATAAAGTTTTTTGCACCCTGGCTGGTTTAGCTCAGTGGATTGAGCGTCGGCCTGCGAGCTAAGTGTCGCTGGTTCGATCTTCCAGTCAGGGTACATCAGAGAAGGAAAACTCTGACTCCAAAAAACCTCCGCTGCCTTGCGGCATACCTCTTCAGGGGAAAGGCTAAGGGAGTAAACCCCGACAGAAAATCCGGAGCCGGAGTCCCTAAGGCGGTTTGACGTTGTAGTCAACACCGGCAACTCCTGCGGCGCACCTGAAGCCAAGCTGTATTGACTCCGTCTTTCCCTTGGATCCTTCAGCTGCGAAGAGAGGGGGGGTCTGCTGCATGGGCAACAGCAGACCCTCCATATCACCCTGCCCAGGCTCTGTAGCTTCAGCGTCATCGCAAGATGTCGATTCAACACGGGAGGAGACAGATACCATGTCACTCCCGAGTCGGACTGCACAGCCATTGTCGGCAGTGCAGATAGACTCTTAAGAAGCTACACCATCGTTTCTCGAGACGGACGGCTGCCGACGACGACGATATAAAGTTTTGGATAACAATCTGTGTTTATAATAGCTAAACTTTAGTTCATACTGATGTCTCCAATTCTAGTTCATTACCACATGGATTATTCCAGATTTCTGCCTATTCTTGTCTAAAATCTCCATTCCAATGGTGAGAAACTTATTTCCCACACTACCCACCATCTATCCATTTAACCATTCAGTCCAAGTATAGACCTATGTAGCTTTATAATTGTTAAGCCATGCCATGCCCTCGTGAGAAGAACTTTATCAACTACAGTACAGTACTTAATGCACAATTTCTTTTGTCTTTTGTCTTTCAGATTCCACTCATTCCAAATTTCCCTCCCTCTGCCATCAATAAGGTTGTCTTATACATTGGTAGTACAATAGGTTGTTTTGTCACATTCCATTCTTTGTTCTATTCTGTGATACTTCACTTCCTAAGATTTTTAAACACTTGCATATATTAAGGTTCCCTTTTAGTTCTATAAAGTTCTAAATATTTTGACTAATATAGTGTTATGTATTCAACATTCAGCATGATACAGAATAGATTTACGGTCTTTAAAACAATCCCTTGTGCTTTTCTCATTCTATCCTCCTTCTGTTTTAAATCCTGGAAACTATTGATCTCTTTATCGTTTCTATATTTTGATTTTTTACATAATGTATATTAATAGAATGATACAATATATAGTATTTTTAGACAGGCTTTTTTTCACTAATCAATGTGCATTGATGATTTATCCATGTCTTATCTGAATTGATAGTTCATTACTTTTATTGCTGAATAGTTTTCCAATATATGGATGTACCACTAGTTGTTCATCTATTTATCTATTAAAGGCCATCTTGATTGTTTTCTGTTTTTGTATGATTATAAATAAATCTGCTGTGAACGTTTGCATGTGTGTATGTGTGTGTACATAAGTATTCAAATCATTTGGGTAACAACTAAGAAACATAATTACAGGATTCTATGTTAAGGCTGTATTTAGTTTTGCAAGAAACTGCCACTGACTTCCAAAGTAGTTGTACTATTTTGTATTCTCAACACAGAAGCATGTTTTAGGGTTTTGCAAGTTCATTAGCAATTCTTTTTTTTTGTAAGTTTTATTTATTTATTTATTTATTTAATATGCTTTATTGTTTATGCTATTATAATTGTCCCAATTTCTTTTCCCTTGTTCCCCTCCACCCAGTGACCCCCCTCCCTCCAGTTGTCTGCCCTCTTAGTCCATGCCCATTGGCTGTGCATGTAGTTCTTCTCAACATCTTCCTGTCTACTCCACTCCCTCCTGCTATGCTTCTTAATTCCTGTACCATCTCCCTCCCTTTCCCCCTTCCCCCTCCCTGCTGACCTCCCCCCAGTATGTTCCCCGTACCTATAATTCTTATCCCACTCTCATTGCCTACTTAGTCTGTCTTTGTTTTATTCCCTAGCTTCTGTTGTTGGTTGTTGTGATACAGTTTTCATTTTAATGTTCATAGTTTTGATCCTCCTTCTCCTAAACAAGTCCCCTTAACATTTCATATAACAGTGGTTTAGATCTGATGAACTCCTTCAGTTTTACTTTGTCCTGGAAGCACTTTCTCTGCCCTTCTATTCTGAATGACAGCTTCACTGGATAGAGTAATCATGGTTATAGGTTTTTGCTTTTCATTACTTTGAATATTTCTTGCCAGTCCCTTCTTGCCTGCAGAGTTTCTTTTGAGAAATCAGCTGACAATATTATTGGGACCCCTTTGTATGTAATTATCTTCCTCTCTCTTGCTGCTTTTAAGATTCTCTCTTTATCCTTAATTTTTGACATTTTGATTATAATGTGTCTTGGAGTTGTTCTCCCTAGGTCCATTTTTTTTTGAACTCTCTGTGCTTCCTGGCCCTGTAAGTCTGTTTCCTTCCCCAAATTAGGAAAGTTCTGTTTCATTATTTTTTCACATAATTTTTCAATTTCTAGTTTTTCTTCTTTACCTCTGGAAGCCCTATGATTTGGATGTTGGCCCGCTTATAGCTGTTTGATAAGTTTCTGAGCTTCTCCTCATTTTTCTCACTTCTCATTTCCTCTTTCTGCACTGGTTGGCTGTTTGTTCCTTCCCTATGTTCCGATTTGTTGACTTGATTCCTGATTTTCTTGCCCTCACCAATAGTTTTGTATGTGTTTTTTTTTTTTTTCATTTCAGCAGGACTAGCCTTCATTCCTTCCCTGTCTTGTTTAAGATCTGCTGTTATGTCTGTAAGCATTTTTATAACCAAAGCTCCGAACTGAGCCTACAAAAGATTTCCTACCTACTGCTTCATTAGACTAGATATTTGCTGTTAGGTCAGCTGTGTCACTGAGATCTCTATCATGATCTGTGCCATCCTAACCATTTTGTGTTTACCTTTGCTTCCTGGGCAGGGCTATCACACCTCCTACATTATAGGGGGCGGAGCCCCATGCACTCATCACAACCAGGCGACCTGTCTCACCACACTATGACGTTTTCTATGGGGGGTGGGGGTCCATGATAATCTCAGCTGATTAAACCCAAAAAATTGGTTGAATGAATTTAACCTAAGAATTTGGCTCCTCGAAGCTGCCAATTGTTTATTGGTTTTAACAACACCCTGCATGCTTCATTGCATATACAAATTATTTTCCCAAAGTCATAAAAGAGACCAGCAAATAGCAAGCTTTGTAGGTCTCACTACTAAGACCAACTTAAATAAAAACAAGGGGGGAGGTATGAAAATCCGGGGTGCTTGGTGGTGGCAAATGTAATTCAGTCCCAGATTTCAAAAACCACTGGGAGTGTGGCGGCACACAGGACCCACTCCACACACTGGTTTTCCCACAGGGGACCAGGCCTGTGTTTCTGTAATAGCTTAAAAGCTTGCTTTCTGCTAAAGGAACCCCTCATCCTGGGCTGAGAACAACAGATGTTCAGTGTGTAACCTTAAAGCAGTTTCTTAGGACCTATTCTGGGCTGATTTTTAAGAACAGGATATTGCTAGATGAGTTATCCTTATCATCCATGCATGTGTAACATTCTTTTCTCTGTTATATACGAGTAATAATTATATAAGGCAATGATTGGCACAATGATTCATAACTTCCTTGGAAGTAATCCACCTAAAAAAATCAATAAAAGCCTGTTAAGGCAGGGGCAAACTGCGCTTTCTCCTCTAAAAAATGGCCAGTTTTATCCCTTCTTCTCCACAGGATTCCTGCAGTCGCTGTGCATTTATTCATTTCATTCACAACGCCATGGACTCTGCTGGTCGGAGGTTCATGATGCCCAGCTTCTCAAATCTCATCTTTAATTATCTTCCCACATCATCTCCATTGTGCAACTTAATTTAAAATTTATTTTTTTGTATATGTCACATTTTCTTTATTTTTTGTATAAGCCATGTTCTTTTTAGTATTCCCTTTTAACCTTTAGTCTTTCTCCAACTTCCATTACTTTCTCACCTCATCACAAATAGTATTGTCCTATTTTTTGCATAAGTCCATGTCCTAGTAGTGAGAGATGAAGAGATAAATACATCTAGTCTTAAAATGTATATCTTAACAAAAGTGTACATATGTATTTTTCTGCCTGCTTTTTGTGTGCTTTTTTCAGTTGTCCAATTTTGCCTCATCTTCATATTTACTTTTGTTATGACTTCATCCACAGTCCATGCACATCCATGCACTGGATTCTTCTTCTATTTTTTAAAGATAGATTTGATATGGGAATTGCAATAAATTCTCAGTCTATTTTAAAGTTGATACTTAAAGTTATGAAGCATCGAAGGATTATATTTCAGGAACAATTGTCACCGCATAAATATATGAAAATTTATGTAAATGCTAGATATATTGCTATAACCAATTATGTTAAATCTTGTCACTGCTACAAGAGTACCTGTTATCTCTGCTGCTGCAATGCATGGACCTTAAGATATCTCCTTGGCTTTTAGCAGGGAGAAAATAATTTTTTTATGTAGAGTTATCTAAATCTCTTTTTATTAATTTGAAGTCATTTATTTCTCATGTTATCAAAAATTCTTCAGAAGAAGCAATTGCTGCTTTAAAAACTATCTTGCTAAACGATGTGGTTTTCTTATTTAGCTATATATTTTTCTTTAAATGTGAATTGTGGATTAAGAATTCAGGTCTTGGCCATCCAGCATATGCCTCAATAGCAACTTATAATACTATGACAATTGGAACTAGTTAATTTGTAAGATGTCCTATTTTACCATCACATTTGAAATTTCATAACCAAGGACTGTGGTTACTGTTTCATTTCTTCATTCCCATAAACTAGGCAAATGCATGGCCTATCATTTATGCTCTATTTCTCAAATGAATGAATTGATGAATGAAGTGGGCATGAAAAAGAAGAAAAAAGAGTGTCACTATCAAAAACAATATTTCCAGTAGTTTGACATACTATTTTACACTTAAAAATACATTACTTCTTGCCACTATAAAGAATGAAATTTTGTTTAAAAGTACTTGCATTTTAGGAAGATAAGTGGTCTGTGAAATAATATAAGAAAAATCTATTTACTATTTTTTGTGGGTTTTCTTGCCTTTTTAAAATTATTGTTCTTTTATAGTTGTCCAAGGTTTTTCCCTGTTATGCTCCCCTGCCCTACTCCTCCTGTCAATCCCCACCCTGTTGTCCATGTTCATGGGTCATTTATACATGTTCCTTGACTAGACTCTTTTCCTTCTTTCCCTCCTCATCCCCTTCATGTATGTATGTAAATAATGTAGTGCCAAAATTTCCATTACTAATGTTAAATTCTCTGCTGGTATTTTTTGGAATTTGAAAGACCAGATTTATTTATTTAATAATAACAATAGTAATTTTATATATCTGTGCTTACTAGTCATAAACTTTAACAACATATTGGATAGTGAGGTGGATGTTTTTATATATACTCATGTTGGTTCTATTGAGATTATATAAAAGCAAATAAATGGATAAAGTAATAAATAGTAAAGTACTGGAGAATTAAAAAATAAATTATTATTTCTTCCCATTAAAAAATCCATAAGTTGGTTTAATGGTAGCGCCACAAAATTATGAGTACGAAATCTTCTGTTATCTTTGTGTTCCAACTTAAATGTGCAGTTTTCATCCTGGATGTTACCTCATTGTTCATATGACTGTTGAGCTCCATGCTAATACATATTCATTCATGTTCAGCCAGTATAAGGGAGAAAAAATGAGGAACAGAGTTTCAGCCTCTAAATTGAGATATCCCTGTAGAATACTTCCCATGAAGTCCAGTCAATGTTTTCTCTTATAACTCTTTGAGCAGACAGGTAAAGCAGATAATGGTCACATATGGTCACAAATAGATGCAAAGCATTCTGGGAAATGAAATGTAGTTTTATTCAACTTGTCACATTGTCTAAGATGTTGTGAAAAAAGAAAAGTTTTAAATTTGGTCGAGAAACTAGCAGTCTTTGTCATAGAACTGTAATTTATAATCTCTTCTTCTCTTCCCTCCTTTCTTCCTCTTCACTTCTTTCCTAACAAGTGAAAAAATAGGAATGAAAAAGTCCCAAGTGACTGCTCAAGATTATATTTCTAACTCTTCTCACTCCAAGCTCTGTATCTTTTTACCTATATTATTTCATTTAAAATAAAACAAAAATATTTGAGATTAAAAACAAATGCTGCATTTCTTTAATCCATTGAGTTTATTTGTGTGTGCAGAGTAAGATGTGTCTTTTTTTTTTTTTTAATTCAAAAATAGATACTGTTTTCTCAGCACCATTTATTGAGGAAACTATCCTTTCCCTATTGGGTATATTGGCACATTTTCAAAGATTATTTCAATGTATATTCATGGGTTTATTTCTTTGGTCTTTATTCTCTTTCATCAGTTTGTGTTTTTGTTTTCATGACAATACCATACTGTTTGGTTACAGTAGCTTTATAATATAATTTAAATTTCAGACAGGTGTGCCCTCAGCTTTGTTCTTCTTACTCAAGATTGCATTAGCTGTTATGAGTCTTTGGTTTCCATACAAATTTTATTACCTTTTATTTCAGTGAAAAATACTATTGGATATTTGATAGGAATTGCAATGACTCTAGATAAATCTGGGCAGTGCAGACACTTTAACAAAATTAATTCTACCAATACATAAACATGGGATAAATTTTAAGTTGTTTATGTCTTCTACAACTGCCTTTATCCATGCCATCTAGTTTCTACACATATATTTCACCACTGTAGTTAAATTTATTCCTAAGTATGTTATTCATTTTGATCCTATTGTAAACAGAATTGCTTTCTTTCTTTGTTTTCGAGATAGTTCATCGTTAATATATAGAAGCACAACTGATCTTTATATTTTGATTTTTTATCCTGCAACTTTACTAAATTACTTTTTAGTTTTAACTTTTTCTTCTTGTCTTATTTCTCCAGTTACGATTTCTATGTTGAATAGAAGTGTTAAAAGTGAGAAACCTTGTCTTATTTCTTCTCTTAAAGAAAAAGCTTTCAGGTTTTCACATTGGATATAATGTTAACAATGGGCTGGTAACAAGTGCCCTTTATTTTGTTGAGGTGCATTTTTTCCAAACTAATCTGTTGAGATTTTTTGTCATGAAATGATACTTATTTTGTCAAAAACTCTTTCTGCAACTGTCTTGATAATTATGTGTTTTTTATCCTTCATTTTGTTAATGTTGTGTCACACTAGGAATATTGGTCTGTAATTTTCTTTTCTTGTGGTGTCCTTATTTGGTTTTGGTATCAGGGTAATTCTGGCCTCATAAAATAGAATTTATTACTGATTCAAACTCCTTACTATTAATCAGTATATTCATATTTTTGGGTAGTTTGTATTTTTCTAGGAATTTATCTATCTCTCCCAGGTTATCCAATTCATTGGTGTATAATTGTTCATTGTGGTCTCTTATGATCCTTTATACCTTTACATTTGTGCGGTATCAGTTGTAATGTCTTCTCTTTCATTTCTGATTTTATTTGAATGTTCTCTTTTTTTTTAATATAGCTAAAGTTTTGCCTATGTTGCTTATGTTTAGAAAAACAACTCTTACTTTAAGCTTTTCTAATGTTTTTTTTTTGTCTCTATTTCTATCATTTCTGATCTAATATATATATTTTTATTTCTCTGCTAACTTTAAACAGTTTGTTCTTCTTTTTGAAGTTCCTTGAGATGTGATGTTAGCTTGTTTATTTGAGGTCTTTCTTTTTGTAGGTATTATTGCTATAGATGTCCCTCTTGGAACTGCTTTTATTGCAACCTGTAAGTTTGAATATGTTGTTTTCGGTTGTGTTTGTTTTAAGATACTTGTTATTTCCCTTCTGATTTTTTATTTGACCCATCTTTTGTTTAAAGGTGTGTTGTTTAGTTACCACATATTTGCTAATTTCCCAGTTTTTCTCTTGGTTATTAATTTGTAGCTCCATACCATTGTGCTCAGAAAAAAATACTTGTTGTGATTTCAGTCTTCTTAATTTTGTTAAGATTTGTTTTACGGCCTAACATATAATCTATCCTAAAGAATATTCTCTGTGTCCTTAGAAAGAATAGGCATTAATTATCCACATATCCTTTTCTTTGTGTAAGCATTCTGAAACAAATGTCTGGAAAATTAATATCTAGTCTTTAGTAGTAATATATGAATTTATAATAATTTACCATATCATATAATTTCAATTGTTTCAATTAGGAAAAATTTGCAGAAGTAAAAACTTCAGAATTGATAAACTAGTGTTTTTTGTATGTGTGTGAATTAAAAATACACAATCACTTCATTAGATGGTGGGCACACACCCTTAATCTTACCTCATTGTAAAGTTAATGAGCAGCCCACAAGATTATCTTCACTTCTGACATCAAAAACAGACTGCAGAGGTTCCCAAGACCACTCATATTTTTGACACCAAGTGCAAGTTTTTGGGTTCCCAAGAGCATCCTTAGGTGTGATAATTCACTATTAGTCCCAGAACTTACTGAAAGCCATTATACTCACAGTCACAATTTATTGCAGTGAAAAGATAAAGATTAAAATCAAAGTCCACAAAAGTTTTGTTTCCAAGTGTCCACTTCCAGCAGAGTCATAGACAGTGCTAACTTTCCTAACAATGAAGTGTGACAATATTCATAATGTAGTTGCTACCAGAGAAGTTTACTCAGTCCTTGGTGTCAAGAGATTTATTGGGGGTCATTCATGTAGATATGGTTGATTGTCCATGTGAACATTAATTTCTAGTCCTTCTATAGATGGATCCAATACCACACTGACCAAAGCCACACTATGAGCCACATTTTTTGACTACCTAATGTGGCCCAAATTTCCAAGGAAAAGAAGGATAATCTTATTATTGTAGGACATAAAGCTGAGGGAAAAGCCAGATCTCTCTATGGGACAGGTTAAGTTCTTTACTACACACACACACACACACACACACACACACACACACACACTGGCTGTATTTGGAAAAGGAAATAAAAATAATTCTTGGTTCTCTTTCAGAGATACAAACACTTATTTGGGGATGTAGAACAGCTTCACATATTTTTTTTCTGGTGTTTTATTAAAAAAAAAGACTGAGACAATGGAATGGAGATTTATATGCATTTTTGGGGGGTTGAAAAGGAAGCAATAAAATTTATACTAATGTCAACCTTGTAGTTAGAAAGAAAATTAAATATTTTAAAAATACCTTAAATAAAAGCTTTAGGTGATACACAGTTCAGCTCCTGAGATTGGAATTTCAGCTCTAAATTTATAGTGTGTGGAATGAAACAGTAAAAGGCATGTACCATACACAGCAAATAAGAAAAATGTTATGAAGTTCAGACTTATAGTAGTAACCATAGTTCTTTTGGTTACAAATGTGACAGAAGAGAGAATATACTGCTTGCCAGCTTTTTATGTTTTAACTATATAGTTCTCCATATTGCAAACTGAAAAATATATTTTGCTATTTTTGATTTAACCATACTTGATGGACTAAGGAATAGCTCCTCCCTCCCACAGAAAAAGTAGTGATTTGTTTTAATGCAGTTTTCCTCTGGTTGACCGAGTGGATTTGAGAAATGAGTGGTAATTTGTGTAATGTATTCTTTAAAATATATAGTTCCTGACACTAAAAAGGAACTCAAGAAATAACATTTGCAAGTGTTTCATAAATGCACAACACAGCCAAGGAATGATGTGCAATATTTTCTTCTTAATTAATAAATAAGATGTATATTTCTCATAATTTGTTCAAACTCAGCTGTAATTTTTCAGCAGCAGAAATTACTTAGAAACTGTTAAGTTGTTGAGGAATTACTATGTCTAAATAGTAGAAGAAATGTGTATTGATTACAAGAATACACAAAAACGTCAGTCTTTACAAAATTTAGCCAATTGAAAAAAAAAATCTACCAAATGATTGCTTGATACATAGCAGCAAATGTGAAATATTTGCACTCTTTTTCTTTTTCTAATAATTTATTTATTTATTTTTGTTTATTTATTTTATTTGTAGAGAGAGGGGGAAGGAGAAAGAGAGAGAGAGAAACATCACTGTGTGGTTGCCTCTCAGTCGCGCCCCCAACTGGGGACCTGATGTGCAACCTAGTCATGTGCCCTGACTGGGAATCGAACCAGCAACACTTGGCTCGCAGGCCAACGCTCAATCCACTGAGCCACAGCAGCCAGGGCATGCACTTTTTTTTTTTTTTTAAATTAAATTCCTTCATGAAATAGAAAATCAGAATACTTTTTGATGTAATATGTAAAATGTTGGTATAATATAGGCAAGGTCGCTATACTGACAATTTTAATTTGATTTACTTTTAAGCAGGTACATAATATTTATGAAAAAATATATGAGGGAAAACATAAGTATCCAGAGATAACCGCTTTTACCGATTTAGTTGTTTACATGTTTATACTTGTGTGTGTGTGCATGTGCATAATATAATGTAAAATAATTTTAATTTTGTTTAGAAATTACTTTTGTAACTATTATGTAACATGGCAACTTTCTATATTACCTTAAATTTTTGTTTGATATTTTAAATTCTTAATTTTAGACCACTTATTTAATCAATCTCCCCTTAAAAAAATATTGTAAAGTTAGTTTTAGTTGCAATGATGAATGTTTCAATAATTATATTTATACATTATCTTTGTTCATTTTCTTTTGAGAGTGGATTTTTCATGTGCTATTCCCAATAGATTTTTAGTGTTTATATATTTATATAGATTTAAATTTTGTATCATTGTTTTTAAAATACATTTCTCTAAAGCTAATGATATTGAGGAACTTTTCATATGCATACTAGGCTATTGTATATCATCATTTTTAACTCAAACATTTTTATTCATTTCAAAAATTAGGTTAATTTTTTTCTTTAATATGGAGTTTGAAGAGATCTTTTTATATTTTGGATACAAGATTTTTGTCACATATATGTTTGGCATCTTTTCCCCATCTGTGATTTACCTTCATTTAAAAAAAAAATAAACTCCTTTCTGCTGGTGGATGCCGCTGAGTAAGCATCGTTGAAGTCTCCCGCCCTGAAGTCGTCATGTCTAAGTCAGAGTCTCCCAAAGAGCCAGAACAGCTACAAAAGCTCTTTATTGGAGGTTTGAGATTTGAAACAACAGATGAGAGTCTGAGGAGCCATTTTGAGCAATGGAGAATGCTCACAGACTGTGTGGTGATGAGAGATCCAAATACCAAGCACTCCAGAGGCTTTGGGTTTGTCACATATGCCACTGTGGAGGAGGTGGATGCAGCCATGAGTGCTAGGCCACACAAGGTGGACGGAAGAGTTGTAGAACCAAAGAGGACTGTTTCGGGAGAAGATTCTCAAAGACCTGGTGCACACTTAACTGTGAAAAAGATTTTTGTTGGTGGTATTAAAGAAGACACTGAGGAACATCACCTAAGAGATTATTTTGAACAATATGGGAAAATTGAAGTGATTGAAATTATGACTGACCGAGGCAGTGGCAAAAAGAGAGGCTTCGCTTTGTAACCTTTGATGACCGTGACTCTGTAGACAAGATTGTCATTCAGAAATACCATACTGTAAATGGCCACAACTGTGAAGTGAGGAAAGCCCTATCTAAGTAAGAGATGGCTAGTGCTTCATCCAGCCAAAGAGGTCGAAGTGGTTCTGGAAACTTCAGAGGTAGCTGTGGAGGTGGTTTTGGTAAGAATGACAACTTTGTTCATGGAGGAAACTTCAGAGGTTGAGGTGGCTTTGGTGGTAGCTGTGGTGGTGGTGGATATGGTGGCAGTGGGGATGGCTATAATGGATTTGGTAATGATGGAAGTAATTTTGGAGATAGCGGAAGCTACAATGATTTTGGCAATTACAACAACCAATCTTCAAATTTTTGGACCCATGAAAGGAGGAAACTTTGGAGGCAGAAGCTCTGGCCCTTACGGTGGTGGAGGCCAATACTTTGCCAACCCAGGAAACCAAGGTGGCTATGGCAGTTCCAGCAGCAGCCATAGCTATGGCAGTGGCAGAAGGTTTTAATTACTACCAGGAAACAAAGCTTAGCAGGAGAGGAGAGCCAGAGAAGTGACAGAGAAGCTAAGGTTACAACAGATTTGTGAACTCAGCCAAGCACAGTGGTGGCAGGCCTAGCTGCTACAAAGAAGACATGTTTTAGACAATATTCATGTGAATGAGCAAAAAACTCGAGGACTGTATTTGTGACTAATTGTATAACAGGTTATTTTAGTTTCTGTTCTGTGGAAAGTGCAAAGCATTCCAAAAAGGGGTTTTTAATGTAATTTTTTTTTCCTTTTTTATTTTTTTGCACCCATGCTGTTGATTGCTAAATGTAATAGTCTGATCGTGACGCTGAATAAATGTGTCTTTTGAAAAATAAAATAAAATATAAATATAAATAAAAAATATTATTATAAAGCAAAAGTTTTTAAGTCTGATAATTCAGAGGCATTTTAGAGATAGGAAGTTGAGTACACAGACTAAAATAAATATTAAAATGAGAATCTATAATTTTAGAGTTAATTGGGATATATTAAGTAAGAAGATACTTTGATGTGGTATAACTATAATGGTTAAGAGACTAGAGAATAAAGTTCCTGAATCTGCTAATTGTTAGTATTTATGAGATCATGGCCATTGAAATTTTCTTCCCTTGATAATTGCCAAACAATTATTCAACTGCTAAGGGGATGTATAAAGTACAGACAGAATTTGGAAAGTTCTGAAAATTAGGAATACTTTGTCAAATTTGATTCTCTGGAAACATCTCTATAATGTTGAATGACTGAACTGGAAAGAATATCAGAAAATATCTCAAATTAAAAAATCAAAATGTCAGCCTCTTAGTTATTATATGTCAGTATTCACTCATTATCTTCCTTGAATGAATTTCAGAAGTTTGAAAAGAGGCATATGAGTAGATGGTGATAATTTAAAGGAACACATGAAATCTGAAGTATTTAATAAGTCCATTGAACAACTTAAATAAGATAGACATAAAAATAAAATCAGGTATATGACCTAGTCTTATTCTTCATGTTTTCTAAAACTAAAATTCAGTGGAGTTTTCTCTTAAATGTCAGCTCTATTCATAGTTTTGTATATAATTAGTTCTGGTGTTACTCTGTTGCAATTGCTTTTTAAGGGATACAAAGAGTTATCAGAGAATTGAAAAGGCAAATGAGGCAATGGTCCTTCTAAAAGGGTGAAAGGGACTAATTGATGCAATTACCTTTAGCAAGTGAAAATTTGTATGTAAAATAATATTATGGAAATCATATTGTATCCTCTAAATGGACAAAGAGCCATGACTTTGAAGTCATATACATAAAAGTCTTTTATAATATTGGTTTTCCATAAGCCAAAGTTGTAAAATATAAAGGTCATTAATAATACGTTTAGATAGTTAAATACAAATACACCATTGATACTGAGAATTCATATAGTTACAGTGAAAACGATTCTTTAAATATGATTTCTTACAGAACTAGTTTACTAAGTTGAAAGTTATCATCTATTCACAATGTTCTAAACAGTGATAGCACTTAATATAAACTGGGTTTGTATATTTAACTACTTATTGATTTATTCTCTAAAGAGCCAAACTCCTCTAAAGTAAGTGGAAAGTAGCTTCTGACCACATTCACTCTCCTTCTGATAAAACTGTCACACTAGGTCATATTTCTTTTCTTTTTTCATGAGAAGTTTATGACAAAATTTATTAAATATTTTTCTAATATGTATTAAATATGCTTCAAGTAAAAGCAACCTATTGTGTTTATGCTGTGAATAACTTATAACTATTACAGGCAACTAAACTATTGTGGAATGTTTATCTCTGTCACTTATTAGTATCATTTATCTAGGCATTTAGCTTTTATATTTGGTGGGTCTGTAAATAAGTAGCATTTGTTAACTTATCCTACCAATAAATTATTTTTGTACTTTATATTTTAAAATTATTTATTCCCGAATTAATTACATAACTGTTGTTTTCTCCAGAGGTTGTAAGTTCTTTATACACAGTCAGAAAATATAGACCATATATATTTCATTTTATTTCTTAACTGAAGTCTTTGACAAAAATGTTGAAAATCCAGCTACTGATCAGCATTCACTATTGCTCTTTGATTGTTGACCATCATATCAAAATAAATTTAAGATACAAAATAGAATGTTAATACAGTACAGACAGACTGATCTGGTCAGCATGTTTTTGTTTCTTACAAAAATTCCACTTTGGTGATATGATCAAGTGTAATTTTAATAGTCCTTTTATAATTTATTCAAGTGAAAAATGATCCTTGAAAAATGATGAATTAGTAGTACTCTGTACTCTTTACTACTTCACATTTTATTCCTCCCGAGTCACTGGTATCATTTAAGTGCATCTTCATTATGCACAAATAAAAACTAATCTCTTATTTGGGCTGGTTTAAAGAGCAATATTAAATCTGTAGGCTTTAATAGTTTAAAGACATTAAATTCTGACTTTGCTTTTTAATAATGTATTTTCTTATATTTTCTTTGTTCATGTTTCAAAAATAAATTTTGAATTCCAGAAATAATGAAATAAGCATATAAAAAGTGTTTCATACCTTGCTTTGTCCTTGTGAGATATTATAAGGCTAATGCATTTGGTTTTTCCTCCACAGTACAGTCAAACAGCAATATTTAAATAGAATGTCTGTAATCTGTTTTCTTCCCTGAATATAAAATCAGAAGTGGAGACTTGGCAAATAGTCCAAAGAACAGAATTAACCTTTATGATATAGGTAATTCATTCAGTGTGTTCTACTGATACTGTACATTAATTGAATGAAGTACTAAAACTTTAATTGTCCCCTGATCATGTTTAGTGATGAGATATACATAGACATTCACTTTAAGTTTTTAAAAAAATCTATTTCTCTAGGACTTGGTACTAATTTACACTTAGTTTGTGTCACTCACATATCAGTTTCTAATTTTAAAAATATATTTGCTCATTTTCTCAGGTTTAATGTACCACATTGCTTTGTACATTTGGGGGAATGAGAGAGCGATTGAAGGTGAGGTTGGCAAGGAATAAATCTAAACAATCACTTCCCTTAGCTTTAGAGCATTAGTCCATTGGATGTTGGTTTTTGTAGCTTTAACATTACTGTACATAATAGTACCAGTGGATGCTGATATGTGTGTTTAAAAATGATGGTCCATAAAAAGGCATATTTAGGAAATTTGAAAAACAAAATTGGAAACTCCGAGCTTTAATATGTTAATAACTTAAGTCTTAAGAAGAATTTCCTTGCATGAGTTTTGAAGAAATTTATTCAAGACATTTTAAAAAACTTTTCTTTGAGATAAGTCTTCCATTAAAATCACTTTGAAAAATCCAGTTTTATAAAATTGCTGTGCATGATGCTATCTTGAAATTTGCTATCAAGAACAGCAGTGAAAACAAAGAAAAGGAACTAAAAGCTGCAGTTTCAAGTTTTCTTTATAATAAACAGTCATTTTCATGTCCACCAAGAAAGCTTTGAGATTACTATTTTTTATTGTTTTTCTATTACAGTTGTTCCATTTTTCCTCCCATTGTTCTCCCCTATCCCACCCATGCTTCCACGCCCATAATTAATCCTCACCCTGTCATCCATGTCCATGGGTCACATATACTAGTTCCTTGACAAGACCCTCCCCCTTAAGCCAGGCAGTGAAAGACCAATACCATATGATCTTACTGAATACAGGAAACTAATGAACAAAACAAACAAATGAGCAAAATAGAACCAGAGGTATGTAAACAAGGAACAAACTGACAATGACCATGGGGATGGGGGGAGAGGGGAAAGAATTATTGTTTTTTAAAGAATCTGGATCTGTAAGCTATTGAGAGTAATTATTATTATTTTATTATTTTTAGGCACTATGTCAACACAATATTGGAATTAACACTGAAAGCTGCTTAATTGTAGATATGTTTTTAATAAAATACTCTGTTTGAAGGAAAACCAATGTAAGGGTCAGGGTATTAGTAAGAAAGCTATTTGTGCTTGATTTGATCTTGCTATCCTCACACTCTTTAATGACTCTACCTCTTAAAGATTGATAATTTTTATAAATCTAAGATTGTAAAATATTTAAACCTATTTGCAAAAGATGGCAGTAAAAGTCTGCCATTTCACTGGAAGGATACTTTTCATTCAGTTTCACTTGACCTTCTCATTTGACTGTCACTTTACTGCTGGGGATTTTTTATGAGCTATATTGCTGAAATTCTTTAAGGGATGTAAACAGTGTCTTTAAGAAGAGCAGCATTAAAAGTATGTCTGCGGCCCTGGCTGCTGTGGCTCAGTGGATTGAGTGTCGGCCTGCGAGCCAAGTGTCGCTGGTTCGATTCCCAGTCAGGGTACATGACTAGGTTGCACGTCTGGTCCCCAGTTGGGGGCGTGAGTGAGAGGCAACCACACATTGATGTTTCTCTCCCTCTCTTTCTCCTTTCCCCTCTCTCTAAAAAATAAAATAAACGAACAAATAAATTATTTAAAAAAAAAGTATGTCAGCAAATCTAGTCAAATAACCTATCATTTCCTTAGACAACTGATTATGTTGAATTGATGTGTGAGCTAGAAATAATATCAATCTATTCTCCATTTTGTATGTCATACTCTTAAACTTTTCTCTTAGTTGTTTATATTACTGATGACTTTCCCATTGGTGGTATATCAGTATATTCCTGACACAGAGTGAGTGGGCTAATCATGTTTTGAAATCAACTCTAGGAAAATATTATTTTAATCAACTGGTAAAAATAAAAGATAAACTTAAACCTTAGAATTGTATTTCAAAGACTTGTTTTCCAAAAAAAAAAAAAAGAGGAGAAAATCCATATTCACACATCCCACTCAATAAGGAAATTTATTAATTATACATATTTTTGGAGCTGTGAGGTCTGTAATTTATGATGCACTTACTATTTTTCACAAATATTTATTCATGGTATGCTTAAGTGAGGCAGAGGATTGATATTCCTGAACACCTTCCTATGCATACGCCATGCTATGTATTTAAACTATGACAATTTTAGCACAGAGGCAGTGTATAGCAGAGAGAAGAGCAAGTGCCTTATATTGCCCATAACTGTAATTTTCCCACCTAGACCATTGCTTCTTTGCTTTCTTTTGTTTCCTCTTTGAATCATAAAATTCAAAAGTTATTGCAGATGAAGTTCTTCTGAAAAAGTTATCAAACCAGAAGCAAGAGTGATATTAAATGCTACAAATTTCAAAAGATTTGAATTCTAGCTTTTTCTATCATTTGACTTCGATTCAGAGATTACAGTTTTGATTTTTAAAAAAAAATGTTATGCAGAATGTCAGGATCCCTGGAAAAACCTTACACAGAATGTCAGGATCTGTGGAAAAACCTATTTCCCCATGACCTCATTAATGGTATTTGTTATCTGGTGAATTTGTCATGGTCCAAAAATGTCCTCTCTGCATTAAAGGAGCTACTTCTCTATAGAAAGTTGAGAGAATGGACACCTTCAACATTGCCTTCTGTGACTGCTCTCGGTTTTTCATAATTCATCAAAACCTTCTTCCTACCTAACATATAAATAAAGCTTTCTTTGATTTTCATTTCCCTGATGATTGGTGAAGCTGAGCATCTTTTAACATACTGAAATCCACTTGTATATCTTCTTTGGAGTTCCTTATATATTTTAGGTATTAACCTTTTATTAGTCATATAATTTGTAAATTTTTTCTACCATATCACAGGTTGTCATTTCATTTAGTTGATTGTTTCCATTGCTGTACAGAAAGAAGTTTGATATAGTTTCATTTGCTTATTTTCGCTATCACTTTACACATAAGATAGCTATTATCAAAAAGCCAGAGGAAAACAAGTGTTAGTGAGAATGTGGATAAAGGGAATAATGGTATACTGTTGTTGGGAATGTAAATTGGTATGGCCATTATGAAAAGTAGTAAGGGTGTTTCTCAAGAAAATTAAATGATAGAACTATGAAATGTATCAGATAAAATTGATCCAGTATCCAATTGATCCAGTATCTCCACTTCTGGGTATATATCCAAAGGAAATAAAAGCACTATCTTAAAGAGGTATCTGCATCTGCATGGTTATTGCCACATTATTCACAGTAGCCAAGATATGGAAACAACGTAAGTGTCCAGCCACAACTGAATATATAAAGAAAATTTGTAAATATACGGAAGGAAATATTATTCAGACTTTAAAAAGAAGGAAATCCTGCCATTTGCAACATGGATAAAACTGGAAGACATTATAATTATACTTAGTGAAATAAGCCAGACACAGAAAGACAAATATTGCATTATTATTTAATGCAATCCATTATTGCATTAAATGGATTCTATAAAGATAAATGTCAAACTCCTAATAACAAAGACAGAATAAGAGTGAAGTGAAGGAAATGGAGTGATGCTGGTTATAAGATGATTAAGTCCTGGAGACCTAATATACAGCATAGTGACTATAATTTAGAATGTATAATATATTTGAAATTTACTAGCAGTGTAGATCTCAAGTGTTTGTACCACAAAAAAAGGGTACTTATGTGATAAGATGACTTTTTTATTAGCTTGATTATGGTTATAATTTTATAATATATATGCATATCAAAACATCATGGTACAAGTTAAATATGTACAATATTTATTTGTCAAGTGGAAAAAATAAAAAGAACCTGGGAATATCTAAGGTGCCCCTCCCCCCCCGAAGAAAAGCAACAGCAACAAGAAGTTATCTTTCTCTAGATATTTTCTTCCATTTAGTTAGGTTAGAGTCAATCTGTATAATTATGGACTTAAAAATTCACACACACACAACACACATATATACACACACACATTTGCTTCATTTTTAAATACATGTTCAGTCAGCTATGAGTCTGTTTCCGTTTTTTTTTTTAATTATTTTGTCCATTAGATTTCACATATGAGTAAAATCATATGGTACTTGTCTTTTTCTGACTGGCTTATTTCACTTAGCATGATATTCTTTAGATTCATCCAAGCTGTTGCAAAGGGTAAGATTAAGGGGTTTACAGAACTGAGTGAAAAAGGTGAAGGGATTAAGAAAAAAACAAAAAAAAACTCATAGACACAGACAACAGTATGATGATTACCAGAGGGAAAGGTAGTTGGAGGATAGTGGAAAAGGGTGTAAGGGAGATAGGTGGTAATGGGGTGATGAATATACAGTACAAAATAAAGGTGATGTATTGTAGAATTGTACACTTGAAACATATAATTTTATTAACCAAGGTCACCTCAATAAATTCAGTTAAAAATTAATAGTTCCTATATTATCCTACCTCAGTTTCCTCTATTTGTAGTTCCTCATCAATATTTTCTGTGAACTTAAAGTTGTTAAAAAGTCTATTTAAAAAGCAAAAAAATAAAATAACACACTTTCAGAAGGCTTTTGGTGCCCTTGAAGATCATGTATTTCTGTAGTCTTCATGTCATTTGGTATGGTGCTGAATTATGGGAAGCCGGGGTGCTTGGTGGTGGCAAATGTATCTCAGCCCCAGATTTGGAAAACCACTGGGAGTGTGGCGGCACATAGGACCCACTCCACAACCTGGTTTTCCCGTGGGGAACCAGGCCTGGATTTCTATAATAGCTTAAAAGCTTGCTTTCTGCTAAAGGACTACCTCATGCTAAGCTGAGAACAACAGATGCGTAACCTTGAAGCAGTTTCTCAGAGTCTATTCTGAGCTAATCTGCAAGGACAGGATGTGGATAGATCAGTTGTACTTAACATCCATGAATATATAACATTTTTTTCTCTGTTATATAAAAGGAATAATCATATAAAGCAATAATTGGCACAATTATTTATAACTTTCTCGGATGTGATCCACCTAAAGCGTTAATAAAAACCTGTTTAGGCAGGGGGAAATGGCTCTCTCTCCTTTAGAGAGTGACCAGTTTTGGCCCCTCTTCTCCAAAACATTCTTGCAGTTCATGTGCATTTATTCATTTCATCCACAATGCCGTGGACCCTGCTAGTCAGAAGTACACAACACTGAATACATAGTAGATGGCAAAAATTTTTGTTGTTCAATCACTTCACAAATATTTATCATTTATCTTTTATGTTCCAATACTAGGAACATAAAGCAAAGAACAAACATGGACCAGAATCTTATAAAGCTTTCTGTCTAGTAAGATAATTAAAATTGCTATGAATAACATCTAACACATTTTATGTGATATTTTTCATTCATTATGAAAAGAAATGAGTCAAACAGTCTTTCCAAGTTATTAGGGAAAACATTAGAATTTTGTGTTTCAACTGAAACTGTATTATAACTATTGAATTAATCTGTATATTGTATATCTTGCCTTACTTTCACAGAATTCTATGTAATGCTTACATTTGTATTCTCATAAAAATATCAGCAGTTTCTAAAGTCCACTTACCATTTTCAGATATTAAGGTTCTTTCTGGACACCCTGAAAAATTTCCTAACATTATACATTCAAATATCTATCTACTTGAGGTATAGTTTAAATGTGTGCATTTTAATCAGGAAAACTAATGTAACTATATACTAAATATTTTTATCAATTTTGGGTCACCAACACTTGAGATACACCATATTTAGTGTTTGTACTTGAGGATTTGTTTAAATATAAGTACAAATATTACATGAAAGAATCTAAACTATAAAGAGCAAATCAAGTTAAGAATGCACGTGGGAAGATGATCTAAGATGGAGGAGGAGTAAGTGGAAACTACACTAACCTCCTCCCAGGATCAGTCAAGACTTACAACTTAATTGTCAAGAAATCACCTGGAATAACCAACTGAACACTAGCTGGAGAGAAGTCTTATAGCCACAGAGAGACAGAAAAGGCCACTTCATCACAACATGACTGGTAGGAAGTGAGGATATATGAAAGGGCTAGCTGGGCTCCCAGAGGTGGTAGCTGAAGGAACTGAGAAACAGCTCAGCAGCTGGGGGTTCCCCCTGAGAAGGGTAGGGTCTAAACCCGCAGCTGGGATTACCAGCCTACAGCAACAGAGCAGAAAGTAAAGTAGTTTCCAGCTGTGAAAAGTAAAAAGCCACAGGGTTTTTTGCTGGCCTGAGAGAAATAGCTAGAGAAAAAGAGCTCTTAAGAGGATCATGTATACAAATATTTTGGCACCCACTTACCCTGGGCTCAAGCAGATGGAGGGCAGAGAGGACTAGAAATGCTTGGGGAAAATTTGGGGTGGTGGCTTTGAGGAGAGAACTAAGGGAGCAGCTGAATGGGTCTCAGTGCTGACTCATTTCTCATTCTGCAGGCAGACCATTTTCCTCCAAGTGGTGTCAGCTTGAAGCGAAGCAAAAGTCCCGCCTACAGGAATTAATCTATCACATCCTCAGTGCTTAAGTCTGACAGCTGATCACAGATTGAATAGATTAACAACTAAAGGAGACAGAAAAAGGCAGTAGATCCCTGGAAGTCTCCAACAGGCTGCCCAGGCCCAGACTGGTATGATCTGATGCCACCAAGGGCAGATCCAGGAAGTGCAGATCAATCTAAGAAGCAGCAACAAAAAAGAAGAGTCACAAAAAGGAGGAGACAGAGAAACAACCCCCAATCAAAAGGAAAGGAGGAATCCCCAGAAAGAGTGCTAAATGAAATAGAGGGAAGCAAAGTATCAGACATGGAATTCAAAACATACATTATAGGGAAGCTCAAGGAGCTCAGGAAGCTCAAAGAAAACTACAAAGAACTCCAGGGAAACTACAAGTAACTTCCTGAGAATTACACCAGCATGAAAAAGGACACACAAGCTATCAAAAAGAGCCAGGAGGAAATGAAGAAAACAATTTCTGATTGAATAACACAGTAAGTGGAATTAAAAGCAGGCTAGAAGAAGCAGAAGATCAGATCAGTGAGCTGGAAGACAATGTAGAAAAATATTCCCAGACAGTGCAACAAAATTAAAAAAGACTGAAAATGAATGAAGTGGTTTTAAGAGAGTTACAGGACAACATGAAATGTAATAATATCTGTATCATAGGAATACCAGAAAAAGAAGAAGAGGAACAGGGATAGAAAACCTGTTTAAAAAACCTAATGACAGAAAAGTTCCCTAATTTGAGGAAAGAAGGAGTCACATAAGTCCAGGAAGCACAGAAGGTCCCAATGAAGATGAACCCCAGCAGGTCCACTTCAAGACACCTCATAATTAAAATGGCAACATTCAAAGACAAAGAGAGAATCCTATAAGCAGCAAGAGAGAAACAGCTAATAACATACAAGGGAGCTCCAATAAGGCTATCATCAGATTTCTAAGCAGAAACACTACAAGCCAGAAGGGAATGGCAAAAAATTTTCCAAGCAATGAAAAACAAAGGCCTACAACATAGAATACTATACCCAACAAAGCTCTCATTCAAAATGGAAGGTGAAATAAGGAGCTTCCAAGACAAAAGAAGGCTAAAAGAATACATCTCCACCAAACCAGCTTTGCAAGAGATGCTAAGGGGTCTGCTTTAAGAAGATGAAGAAGCAGAGAGAAAGAGAGAGAGAGAGAGAGAGAGAGAGAGAGAGAGAGAGAGAGAGAGAGAGAGAGGAACACAGGTACAAAGGGGGAAAATGACAATGAATAAGTACTTATCCATAATAACTTTAAATGTAAATGGATTAAATGCACCAATCAAAATATATAGTGTAGCTGAATGGATTAGAAAGCATGACCCAAATATATGCTGTCTATAAGAGACCCACCTTAGAACAAACGATCTACACAGACTGAAAGTGAAGAAATGGAAAAAATTATTTCAAGCAAATGGACATGAAAAAAAAAAAAAAAAAAACCCGAGGTAGCCATACTTATATCAGACAAAATGGATTTCACAGCAAAGGCCATAAAAAGAGACAAAGAAGGACATTTCATAATACTTAAAGAAAAAATCCATCAAGAAGATATAACCCTTGTAAACATATATGTACCCAACATAGGAGCACCCAAATATATAAGGAGACTCTTGAAAGACTTCAGGAAGGATACAGACAGCAACATGCTCACAGTAGAGGACTTTAACTCCCCGTTGTCAACAATGTACAGATCTTAGAAAAGCCCTGGCTGGTTTAGCTCAGTGGATTGAGCGTCGGCCTGCGAGCTAAGTGTCGCTGGTTCGATCTTCCAGTCAGGGTACATCAGAGAAGGAAAACTCTGACTCCAAAAAACCTCCGCTGCCTTGCGGCATACCTCTTCAGGGGAAAGGCTAAGGGAGTAAACCCCGACAGAAAATCCGGAGCCGGAGTCCCTAAGGCGGTTTGACGTTGTAGTCAACACCGGCAACTCCTGCGGCGCACCTGAAGCCAAGCTGTATTGACTCCGTCTTTCCCTTGGACCCTTCAGCTGCGAAGAGAGGGGGGGTCTGCTGCATGGGCAACAGCAGACCCTCCATATCACCCTGCCCAGGCTCTGTAGCTTCAGCGTCATCGCAAGATGTCGATTCAACACGGGAGGAGACAGATACCATGTCACTCCCGAGTTGGACTGCACAGCCATTCTCGGCGGTGCAGATAGACTCTTAAGAAGCTACACCATCATCTCTCGAGACGGACGGCTGCCGACGACAGATCTTAGAAGCAAAGAAACACCAAGGATATGGAGGCATTGAACAACACTCTTGATCAAATGGACTTACTTGATATATATAGAACTTTTCATCCCAAAGAAGGAAAATATACATTCTTTTCAAGTGCACATGAAACATTTTCAAAGTCAGACCACATGTTAGGACACAAAACAAGCCACAACAAATTCAAGAAAATTGAAATTTTATCAAGCACCTTCTCAGATCACAATGGCTTGAAACTGGAAATCAAACTCACGGGAAAAATTCAAAAACATTCAAACTCATGGAGAATGAATACCACGCTATTAAATAATGAATGAGTTAACAATGACATCAAGGAAGAAATCAAAAAGTTTCTGGAAACAAATGATAATGAACACACAACCCAAAACCTATGGGATACAGCGAAAGCGGTCCTAAGAGGAAAGATCATAGCAATACAGGCCTATCTAAAAAGTGTAGGAGAATCTCTAATGAAAAACCTAACCCTAAAGCTACAAGAACTAGAGGGACAACAACAAACAAAGCCCAAAGCGAGTAGAAGGAAGGAAATCATCAAGATCAGCGCAGAATTAAATGACATAGAGACTAAACTAACGATTCAAAGGATCAACAAAAGGAGGAGCTGGTTCTTTGAAAAGATAAACAAAATTGACAAGCCTTTCACCAGGCTCATCTAAAAAAAATGAGAGAGGGACCCAAATAAATAAAATCAGAAACAAAAGAGGAAAGATCACACCAATACCACAGAAATACAAAGGATTGTAAGAAATTATTATGAACAACTGTATCACAAGAAATTTGACAGCCTAGATGAAATGCAAAAATTTCTGTAAACATAATCTTTCAAAAGTGAATCAAGACAAAGCAGAAAGCCTGAACAGACCAATAACAACTAGTGAAATTGAAGCAGTAATCAAAAAACTCCCAGCACACAATAGCCCTGGACTGGATGGCCTCACAGGTTAATTTTACAAAACATTTAGGTAAGAACTAACTCCTATCATTCTCAAACTATTCCAAAAAAAAAATACAAGAAAAGGGAAGACTCCCAAATTCTTTCTATGAAACCAGTATTATTCTAATTTCAAAATCAGGTCAAGACACAACAAAGAAACAAAACTGCAGGCCAATATTGCTGATGCACATAGTTTTTAAAATCCTCAACAAAATATTGGCAAACCAGATCCAGCAAAACATTAGAAAGATTATATACCATGATCAAGTGGGATTCATCCCAGTGATGCAAGGATGGTTTAATATTTGCAAATCAATCAACGTAATACACCACATAAACTAAATGAAAGACAAAAATCACATGATCATAGCAATAGATGCAGAAAAGGCATTTGATAAAGTACGACATCCATTTTTGATGAAAACACTCAGCAAAATGGGAATAGAGGGAGCATGCCACAACATAATAAATGCCATATACAAGAAACCTGAAGACAACATCATACTCAATGGGCAAAAACTGAAAACATTCCCCCGGAGGTCAGGAACAAGACAAAGATGTCCACTCGCTTCACTCCTATTCAGCATAGTCTTGGAAGTTCTAGCCATAGCAATCAGACAAGAAAGAGAAATAAAAGGCATCCAAATTGGAATAGGGGAAGTAAAACTGTCATTATTTGCAGATGACATGACAGTGTACAAAGAAAACCCTATACACTCCAGGAAAAAACTACTTAACTTAATAAGCAAGCATGGCAAAATAACAAGGTACAAGTCAATATTCAGAAATCTAAAGAATTTCTGTACACCAACAATAAAATATCAGAGAAAGAAACTAGAAAAAAAAATCCCATTTACCAGAGCAACAAGAAAAATAAAGTACCTAGAAATAAACTTAATTAAGGAGGTAAAAGACCTGTAGTCATAAAACTACATAATATTGAAGAAAGAAATTAAGGAATATATTAATAAATGGAAGCATATATCATATTCATGGGTGAGAAGACTCAACATCATTAGAATATCCATACTACCCAAAGCAATTTATAGATTCAATGCAATTTCTATTAAAATACCAACGACATACTTCACAGACCTAGAACAAATACTTCAAAAATTTATATGGAACCAAAAAAGATCCCAAAATGCCACAGCAATCTTTAGGAAGAAGAAGACTGTAGGAGGGACTACAATATCTGACACCAAACTATACTACAAGGCCACAGTAATGAAAACAGTCTGATACTGGCATAAGAACAGACATATAGATCATTGGAACAAAATAGAGGCCCCATAAATAAACCCAGGTCTATATGGCCAACTAATATTTGACAAAGGGGGAAGGAACATAAAATGGAGTGAAAAGAGCCTCTTCAATCAATGGTGTTTGGAGACCTGGACAGGGACATGTAAAAAAGTGAAACTAGACCACCAACTTATACCTTACACCAGAATAAACTCATGATGGATCAAAGAGTTAAATGTAAGCTGTGGCATCATAAAAGTTCTAGAGGAAAATATAGGCAGGAAAATTTCAGATATCCCACGTAGCAACATTTTCACTGAATCATCTCCTAGGGCAAGGGAAATAAAGGAAAAAATAAACAATTGGGACTACATCAAACTAAAGAGTTTCTGCTCAGCAAAAGAAAATATCAGCAAGATGAAAAAGGAATCAACCATATGGGAAAATATATTTGCCAATGATACTCAGAGAAAGAATTGATGTTCAAAATATATAAAGAACTTATATGCTCAACACCAAGAAGACAGGCAACTCAATTAAAAAATAGGCAAAGGACTTGAACAAACACTTCTTCAAAAGAGGACATACAGAGAGTCCATAGACATATGAAATAATGCTCAACATCACTAGTCATCAGAGAGATGCAAATAAAAACCACAATGAAATACCACCTCACACCAGTCAGAATGGCTATCATCAACAAATCAACAAACATGTGCTGGGGAGGATGTGGAGAAAATGGAACACTGTTGTACTTCTGGTATGGAATTACCTCAAAAAACTAAAAATGGAACTGCCTTTTGAACCAGCAATTCCATTGCTAGGACTATATCCGAAGAATCCTGAAACACCAATTCAAAAGAACCTATGCACCCCTATGTTCATAGCAGCATTATTTACAATAGCCAAGTGCTGGAAACAATCTAAGTGCGATCTGTAGATGAGTGGATCAAAAAACTGTGGTACATTTATGCAATGGAGCACTATGTAGCAGAAAGAAAGAAGGAACTTCTACCATTTGCAACAACATGGATGGAACTAGAGAGAATTATGCTTAGCAAAATGAGCCAGGCAATGAAACAAAAATACCATATGATATGACCTAATACAGGAGACTAATGAACATCACAAACAAATGAGTAAAATTTAACCAGAGAGTACAACAAGGATGCCAGCCTGTTTAACCAAGCATGCTGTGGTCTGAGGAAAGCCAACTGACCTGGAGTCTGCACGATCCTTCCTCTTGTGGGGAGGCCACCCTCCCCTCCACACCGCCACTCTTATTAGGGATTTCTGGACTCAAGTGTAGGTAGGATGATGACCATGTTCAGCTGGAAATAGCTAGAGGAGCATGAGACCTTAAACCATTGTCTTTTATAAGATTTTAAAGAGTCTTAAATCTGAGAGGGGGGGAATTGTTATTTTTTATTGTTATAAAAAATAAACTATTTAATTAAAAAAAAAAAGAATATAGGAAACGATGAAGCCAAAGAACTTATATACATGACTGATGGACATGAACTAAGAGGGGTGGGATTCCTGAGGGAATGGGGGTACTGGGCAGAGGGCAGCAAAGAGGGAAAAATTGGAACTATTGTAACAACATAATCAATAAAATATACTTAAAAAAATGCATTTGGGGGAGTTCCAGCCAAGATGGAGGCCTAGACAGACATGCTGGGTCTCCCTCCACAACTAAGAAGGAATACAACTATGTCAAAACTAGAGACAACCAGAAGTTCCAGAAAATCAAGCTGCATGTAAGTACAACAAAGAAAAATATAAGGAAGAAATACTCATCCAGACAGGTAGGAGGTGCAGAGCCTGGGCAGAAAGGATGCAGTGTGGTGGCAGCAGCTACAGTGGCAGCAGTGACGGCGGTGGCAGTATGATGACAGAAAGCATAGTCACACATTTTAAAAAGTGGGAAGGGATGCCTGGGGAGTGTTCCCAGCTCTTGACCAGATCATGTAGGTCATGGTTCCAGCACCAGGGAAAATTAAGCCTCATTGCTTTGGACTATGCAAACCAGTGGGGGCTGAGGCAGAGGAAGAAACTTCCAGTCTCTCAGCAGAGTCTGCTTGTTTAAAGGGTCCCCATGGTTCTAGAATGTCCACAGACCCACCCTCTCTGGGAATGATGGCCAGGGCAACAATTAGAGAGGCACCGGTCCCATACAAATGTGGGAGAAGTGCCTAGAAAAGGGCCAAGTGCTAAGCCATTGACATTGTTCCCTCTCTGACTCCTCCCCCACATACAGTGCCACAGCGTGGTGAAATGGGTCACCTATACTGATGAATACCTAAGGCTCTGCCCCTTACAGTTCAACAGGCATGACAGCTCTACCTAAGACAGAGGCAAACAAGTAGAGGAGCCTGTCAAGATGAGGAGACAGAGAAGTATGACCCAAAAAGGGGAACGGATCAAGATCCCAGTGGGAGAACTAATCAATGAGGAAGTAGACAACCTAACAAATGAGGAGATAGCCAACCTAACAGACTCAGAATTTAAAAAACTGGTGATAAAGTTGCTCATAAGCTTAACAGATATGCTTGAATGCAGCAAATGCATAAGGGAAGAAGTGAAGGCTATGCTAAGTTAAACGAAGGAAAGTCCACACAAAACCATGGTGAAGGGAAGGAAACCAGGGTTAAAATCAATGATTTGGAACATAAGGAAGAATAAAACAGTTAATCAGTACAGAATGAGGAAACAAGAATTGAAAAAAATGAGGAGAGGCTTAGGAACCATTGGGATAACTTTAAACATGCGAACATCTGGATCATATGGGTGCCAGAAGGAGAAGATGAAGAGCAAGAAATTGAAAGCTTATGTGGAAAAATAATGAAGGAAAACTTCCCAAATTTGGTGAAGGAAATAGACATACAAGTCCAGGAAACAGAGTCCCAAACAAGCTAGATCCAAAAGGGACCACACCCAGACACATCATAATTAAAACACCAAAGTTGAAAGATAAAGAGAGAATCTTAAAAACAGCAAGAGAAAAGCAGAGAGTTACCTACAAAGGGGCGCCTATAAGACTTTCAGCTGATTTCTGAACAAAAACTTTGCCAGCCTGAAGGGACTGACAAGTATTCAAAGTGATGAAAAGCAAGGACCTACAGCCAAGATTATTCTATCCAGTAGAGTTATCATTTAGTATGAAAGGGCAGATGAAGTGTTTCCAAGACAAGGTAAAGCTAAAAGAGTTCATCATCACCAAGCTATTATTGTATGAGATGTCAAAGGGACTTACTTAAGAAAAAGAAGATCAAAACTATGAAGACATTTTAAAATGACAACAAACACAACTATCAACAACTGAATCTAAAAAATAAAAACAAAATTCAACTAAGCAAAGCAGAATAGGAACAGAATCATAGGTATAGGAATCATTTTGGAGTGTTATCAGGTGGGAGTGGGTAGGGAGATAAATGGGGAAATGGTGCAGGGATTAAGAAGCATAATTGTTTGGTACAAAATAGACAGGGGGAAGTTAAGAACAATATAGGAAAGGGTGAAGCCAATGAACTTATATGCATGACCCATGGACATAAACTTAAGGGCATGGGATTGCTCGGGGAAGGAGGGTACTGGGCAGAGGGGAGCAAAGGGGGAAAAATTTGGACTACTGTAACAAAATAATCAATAAAATATACTTAAAAATGCATTTGAAATAGGAGTCCTTATATGGAATACTACTTAACAAAAATTAAAATGCTGGGATGATTCTAAACCAAAAAGAGCAATCAGTTATGAAATCTAGAATATTCCCAAGATATAATAAAATATATAAATGCTAGATTGTTTTTCAGAATTTTTGTGTTAATTTTTTTTTTTTTTTTTTTTTTTTTGGTGGGAAACAATTTTTTCCTTGGTAAAATAACTTAGTTCTCCAACTTGAAATTTTATCTTACTGGCTTTAAATAATTGTAAAAATAGTCTCTGTGTGTGCTAAGTTAATACTTGGTTTAAACTGACCAATTCTTTGTAAAAGATTACGTTAATTGCCACTGCCTTTATTATTGCAAGTAAAAAGATTTTGACTTACTTTTCCTATAGTCTACTCATTGCCTTTTATTTTGACAATATAATTAAATGCAGAGCTCAGTGAATTAACAACTTAAAAAACAAAATAGCAACAACAATACTTTGTCTACTGGTAATCTGATGGTTTTTAAATTATCTAACAGAATTTTCTTGCATTCCAATTCACAATTTTGTCTTTATCTTGGATTAACTGAAAATAATTAAATGATGGCAGTTAACAAGGAAGATGAAGTAATAGTTATACAGTGTCTGAAAATAAATATATAATATTTTAATTTAAGCATAGAGTTAAATATGTATAAAATATATATGAAAATGTATTTCTTTTGTTTTTAAGTTTTATAAGTTAAAGAGAGCCTGTTTCATCACTGCTCACAGTCTGGACTGGCACTTCTTTCTTCAGATCTTTTTAATTCTGTTTCTTAGCCAATATGTTATAAATCACTGGAGTCATTGAAAATAAGTCCATTTCTCATAATGTGGAACATTTTATTTTTATATTTTTGAACTTAAATTTCTATTTATATCTATATGAAATAATAATATTTTGGGCCCCTGATATGGCTATTGTATGGAAAGGTTTCAAGATATTTTAGTCCAAGCGAATATATTTCTCTAAAACAACCTTCAAAGAAGTTTATCTCTTCTAGTAAGGGTCACTAGAAAATGTTTCAAGTAAAGAATGATGAATACACAGACATCTAATTATGTAAGAAACAATGCAAATCAGCATGATTCTACTAGCTAGAATTATGTTATCTTCTCTATCTGATTAAATTGACATTTTGCAGATCTGTTTATCTCTTAATTTATTCAATTGTCTTAGCAACTCACCCAATCACATTATAATTTTCTTTATTTTTTTTCAGTGTTTGTTCTCTACTTAATTTTATGATAAGGAAATAATAAAAATACTGTTTATTCCATCAAAACATAAATTAGCATTTAGAAAATGTATTAATTTAAATTTAATGTAATATGAAGATTACATAAATTTAGAGTACTTTGCTTATTGGTCAGACTGAAATTAATTAAACAAGGTCTTCTTGGAATATTTATTTTTGGTTCTTACTCATAATTCTACCTGACATTGTAGTTTAGTCTATGTTTAAATAAGTTGTTTTCAATTAAGATAAAATTTACAGCTGTAATTGGTACCTCATTAAATAATAACACAAAAATATTTTTGTACTCGGAAAAGGAAGTTAAAACAAATTTCATTTGAAGATCAGTTTGTCACTTTGTGGCGTTAAGCTGGTTCTGCTATTTTAATTTCATATTGTGCAAATGTTTCAATAAAATTGTTTATCCTATTTGCACAACTATTACCTGATGTTTTGTTAAATATGGAAAATTTCTGTACCTTTAATTAAACAAATATGTCATTTTTAAAATCCTTATCTATGAGAGACATTGTCCTTTCTCATGATTAGACTTAATTATAAAAGTTTCTTTATTTAACAACAGTATTGTTTTGAAGATACTTCACTTTTATTTTTTTGTACCTTTTCAGAGCTTATCACACCAAACACACATGTTAAGTAAGTCTATCCTTATTTTATTCAAAAAATGTTCTTGAATACTTCAGCTGGTATGACTTATAACTAAATTTTTCTTTCAACTAAATTTTTCTTTCATTTCCACTAATTCATTTCCCTCATTGTTTGTCCTTGCTAGCTAGAACCTTATCAGCTGGTTCACACCTCTCTACCAGAGCCTAGAATGGTGACTGCCCAGGCCAGAGTAGGAAGTCAATAAACATTTGTTAATCAAAGGGACATGTGTGTATTCCAAATATATTTCCTATGGAATATCCCGCAACTTTTAAAAATGTTAGTTGTCCCTACATATTTATAAATTAATGTCCAAATAGATCAATAGTTGTAACTCTAGTCTGTTTCCTCAATTCTCTATGATGATTTATTGTTTCCTTGGCATGACTATATGTTGTTAGGAAAATATATTTTTTTGCTATGACTTGACAGTGAAATGGCTAAAATGTGTTGTTTGTGGGTTCAATTTTACTTGTACAGGGAACTTAGACAAGTTGTCACTTTCTACTGTGCAATCAGAAGTCTCTGGGAGTGTTGCTCTCCTTTTTATGTGACCCTAATTTCCACACTGAGGATCATCTCTGTTAGTTATCTATTATATTTAGTTAAGTCCTTGTGGATGTTATGAGATTTACAGGTATAAAAGTAAGTAAATACTTGATATGTTGGATTCATATTACAACTATAATAACGGACTAGACCAATATGATAATTTTGAGATTAAATTTATTAATTTGCTTTTATTTCAAAATTTAGTCATACAAGTAGGAGACTTCACACACACACACACAGAAGTTCAAGTGAAATCCAGGCTTTATTCACATCAATATCTCTTGCCAAACTAATAAAATGATAAAATGATACATATATGTTAGGTCATATATATGCAATGTTCCATGTGTACATCTATAATTAAGATATTATATCCTTATATAATACAGTCTGGCCTAATGTATTTTCTAGGTAATTTTGAAAAGCTGAATCACAGAACATAATAACTAGACTACTGAGTGTTCTGTTATATATATAATCAGACAAATCAAATAGGTGGGGTTATCAGATATTTACTTCGTAAATTATCTTATTCATTGTGAGTTAAGATGGTAATTATTGAATATTTGAATATATGTCTTGTCATGTATAAAAGGCAGACAATTTGTATTAGCATAGAGGGCAAGAATATGATTGGTAAAATAAAAGAGAGGGCTAGATTTTTACTCAAAGCAATACACAATTGTAATAGGAATTAATTCCCTAACAATGGACCCTGTGTGTCTATCTACTATTGTCCTCTTTGGACAGTTAGTGTATTTTAAAGTTATCTGTATATCTAAATTTTATCATCATTTTCATCATTGTTGTAATTTATGTTTATTAAAAATATTTAGGAATGGAATTTGTGAGTTAAAAATTCCTTCTATTCCAGTCTCTGCTATCTCAGTCAGGTTTTGAACGTGTCACAGAGCTGAAGAGAAAAGCATGGCATGGCCCTTTTGGTCAAAATTGTTCAAGTATGCTTGTGCCTTAAATATAATTCCACTCGTATAGTAGTTTAACATTTGAGGTTTATACTTCTTCATTCTGTCTGTATTTTATCCTTTGTTCTCAATACCTATTTTAGTTCCCAAGTTTTTTTGTTTGGTCCCGTTTTCTTTCACATTCATGACAAATGAGCCAATCTATACATGATTTCAATTTACTCCTACCTAATTGTCCAGCTTTTCCATTTTACCCATCCTTCATCTGTCCACATCTAAAGCTTTGTCTATCTATCACTTGCTTTCCACTTAGTATGTTATCACTCTTCTTTGTTAACATTAGTCAAATACTTCAATCAATTTGTTTACAAAACCAGCCCTGTGGCAGGAAACAATTTTCATGTCTTGCTGAAATGAGAATGATTCATTAATTCAGATGTTACTAGGAATCGATGCATTGCTCAACTCTCCTTAAAACATCCTATTCATGAATTTATAAGCTTTTATTGAGAACACTATCTTCTCATCACAGTTCTTCGTATTGAAAGTATATAGAGTGAATGAGACATAGATATTCTTTCTAAATGTAAGGAAAGTAACAGTAGATTGCATTGTTTGATGAATGAAAGTTTGTTGTGGTGGTTGTTTTTAAGTTTGATGTTATCCCATTTGTCTTTTGTTGCCTGTGCTTTGCTGTCATAGCCAATAAATCATTGCCAAATCCAATGCCACAGAGCTTCTCTTTTATGTTGCCTTCTCGGAACATTATATTTTGTATCTAAAGGATATTTTTTAGATATTATTTTGACTGAATTTATAGGAGTGACATTTGTTAATAAAACTATACAGGTTTCAGAAGAGGGTAAAGGGGAGATAAATGGTAATGGAAGGGAACTTGGAGTGGTGAACACACAATCTAGATATATTTTTAAGAGCAGAAATAGAAAGGTCTGTGCGTGGAAGAGAGTGAATGAGAAAAAAGTTGTGTGAGATAAAACTGGGGGTCAGACAATTTCAGGCTCTGTAGGCCATGTTAAGAAATTGTAATAATCTCTCATTTCCATGAGATGTCATTGAAGAGTTTAAAGACAGTGAGTGACATTATCAGATTTACATATTGAAAAGATTAGTTTTGTGCTGCGTGGGAAATCAAATTTGAGAGATTGAAATGGAATGAAAAGCAATAATTTAGAAAACTGTTGAAGTTTTTTGGTTGAAATAATTTGGGAGATGTAAATGGGAAGAATTAAGCACACTGCAGCATTATTCACAATAGCCAAGACATGGAAAAAACCTAAATGTCCTTCAACTGGTGATTGTATTTTAAAATGTGGTACATCCCTGACCGGTACTGCTCAGTTTGTTGGGCATCATCCCACAAAATGAAGGGTCACAATTATGACTCCCACTTTGAGTCAGGCCACATATCTATGTTGTGAGTTCTGTCTCTATGAGAAACAACAGACTGATATTTCTCTAACATTGATGTTTCCTCCCTCTCTTCCTCTCTTCTCTCTGAAATACATACATTTTTTTTGAAAATGTGGTACATTAAGTTACTTTTTAGATTAAAGTTTTCAAAGTAGTAAAAGATAAAAAAGAAAAGTTCCTTTTCTAAGTCCCATTCATAAAGATAAATCAGAACTAAGATTTCTTATCTTCTAAAAGATTTTAAAATTATTTAAGTAAATATATATTTCTCCCCAAATAGTATATTTTGGTAAAACTTGCTTTTTTCACATAGTAATTCACGTCAAATACTTTTCATATCACAATGTATACTTTTACATTGAACTTAAAAACAAAATACTATATGCTATGTTGTATGGATAATCATAAATTATTTAATGAGACCCTTATTGCCCTTCCATTTCTTTTACTCTGGTGCTGCCATAACGAAATACAATAAAACATTTTCATGCATCTATGTTTGTTTTAACATTTGGATGGATTTTGAGGCATGAAGTTGCTGTTTTAAAAGTATTTGCGATTTTAATTTTGATAAACATTGCAAATCAACCTCCGACAAAGTAGGACCAATTTCTAATCTCACTAAGATTGTTTGAAAATGCCTGTTTCCTCATACAATGGACAAATAATTTTCATCCTCTGGAACTTTGGAGAGACTTGAGGTTATTCTTCAAGTATCTTTAGCTAAAAGCTGAAATGACATTGGACAGACGCATCATCTTATAAAAGTGATTATGAGAATGAATACTTGTTGGAATGAGGTCAAAGTTATAGAACACTAGAAAAACTTCTGGTAAGCAAGAAATAAATGGTAAATAGTAACTTTTATATAATAACTATCACTAAAGATTTAGGAAATACACAGTTTAACTGATGTTTTTAAGAATCCCTGTATGACAGAACTATTTTATGGCTTTGGTTTATAAAATACAAACTATTTTTGAGATTTTACAAGTATAGATATAAATTTTGTCATCCAACTCTCTTTCCTTCTACAACCTTTAAATCACTTGTGTGTTAGCTATTGTATTTTTTGGGGGGGGGAATAAAAATAAAGGTGTATTTTATTATGAAAAACTCTGAAAATTAAAATTTCTTTAATTAGCATCATTTTCTTTGTGCATCCTCAGAACAAGTGAAGGGGTGTATATTGGTTTTGAATTATTTCTTTGGCAACTCATAAAAGTCCAGAGATTGAGTGTTCCTCTGCATGTATGTGTATGTGTGTGTGTGTGTGTGTGTGTGAGGGAGACACTTAAGGATTCAGAGTATGTCCAAAATTCTGCACAAAATATTGCTGGAAAACCCTATGAATTAAAATTGCACCTATTTATTGGTATAAAATATGAATCGTTGCATTGACAGATTATGAAAACTATTATAATACCTCAAATGTAGGTATAAAAATTGAAACGAATGGTTTATTAATATACATTTTGTCATATTACAAAGTTTGTCTTAATTTTTGATAAATTAGCTCTAAAAGTGGAGCATCTCAGATGTTACTGAGTATTTTTAAAAAGCGGAGCATCTCAGATGTTACTGAATATATAATATTTAAATGTAATTACTTATACATATTCCTAAAACTTGCAGTGATGGGTATTCTTTAAAACAATACTTTGTAGAATGTTCTTTTAAAAAAGATACTAAAAGATGATTTTGAATCATTAAAATCTAAATAACCCTATTTTTATAAATCAGTCTCTAAATCTTTTCTACCCTGGGAAAGGCTTGCCACTTTATTAATGGCCTCATACCTGAAAATTACATACAAAATTATTATGCAAGTTTCTCTTTTCTAGTTGCCTGATGAGCTGTTAAAGCCATTTTTCTACAACTGATGTTATAGTCAGTACTTGAAGTACTCAATAAAATGTTAGTTTCTAATATATTAGTATGGTGGTGCTTTCACTTTGCACTTTTATTGGATATAGTAAATATCTGGTAGTTCTAGTTCAGTTACTGAAAAATGATCAAGTTTCTTATAATATCTTTTATGGATTTTAAAATCCTACAAATGATAATTCTTGCTTTTCTTTGGTATAGCTGAAACAGTTAAATGAAATAACTGTGACAAGAAGTAATATTTATAATGAATTAC
This sequence comes from Furipterus horrens, assembly GCF_987537825.1. Lineage (NCBI taxonomy): Eukaryota > Metazoa > Chordata > Mammalia > Chiroptera > Furipteridae > Furipterus > Furipterus horrens. The sequence goes on along the minus strand of NW_028327175.1, from coordinate 55,644,190 downwards.
TTTAAAAAGCCTAAATTTTTATTCACTTATGTCAGGTAATAGAACTAAAATGTAAAATCAAAGGTTCAAAGTTTTACATTTTAAGAATTTGGATCAATTCATAACAGAAAGATCATTAGTAATTCCCAGAATTACACAATGTAAATATACAGTAAGATAAAGCATGTAACTTTGAGGCATGATGCAATACGAGTTGATATCTGTATGGCTAAAGTCACTACACTGAGGAAAGAATCCATCAAAATGGAGCACATGGTTTCTTTAAAATATCAGAAATAATCATTTGGTGAATAATCTTCAAAATGTCATTGTATAGTCAAATGTGGAAGTTGGTGTAATTTAAATTCTGGACTGCTTATAGATAATTAGCCTTTAGCTCCAAATAATTTTTAAAAATTCTATGTGATCATTAAATACATTTTCCATTGTCTATCAGCAAATCATAGTCTAATTTTCTTTAAATAATTTAAACATTTATAGCTTCATGTAGGTATTTAATTTTTCTTTTATTACTGAACCGTCTTGGTTCAATCAAAACATATTATTATAGTAAAACCAATTTCATAATTAAACCAAAATGAGCTAAAGTAAGAAAAATCAACAATATATTATTTGGCTGGGCCAACCAAGGTTGATTTTCAAGTTAATGAATTAACCAGGGAGGTGGTTCAGTTCCTACTTAAAAAAATTTTATAGTATTCGTATGTGCATGAGTCAGGATTCTACAGCAACAATGTAAACAAAAAGGTGATTCCCAATTCATGAACTAAGAATATTTTAAATATTAGGCTTCATATTTAAATAAGGTGTTGCCTAGGAGGGCAAGTTATTGGAATTTTATGTTTTCTTGAATTGATGACTGATATAAAATTCATTCACATAATATTGACTGTAAAATATAAAATGATAGTTCTCTTGATGTAGAATGTCTTCCAGTTATGGTATGTTTCCCAAAAACAGTTTTGAAGAAAATCATTGAACCAAGCACCTTTCAGTAATGAAAGAAAAATGAATCATCAGAAAATCCTGGTGAGATATACCAGTTACTAGGCTCCACCTAGTAATCATATTCTCAAGGGGTTGGGCTAGGAATTTCTATTTTTTTTAATTGATAGCTTTGTAAGACAAAGTAAATTAAATATCATTATGGATATAATTTAAAAATGTAATGTTCTATTAAAAATTTGAAGTGGTATATATTGTATGGTAGTCTAGTAGATTACATTATCATTTACAATTATTCCATTCACTGAAAAAAAATATACAGCCCAACACACTGACTTTGAGTTTATAACATGATGCACTATAGCCAGTGAAATGAGAGCACATGTGTCTTTTGTCACCAGAAGATGCTCTAAGGAGTCACATAAGTTTCCACCAACTTTCTTGCTCTTCGCTCTCTGCCTCCAGAATGGCATATTTCTGGTTGGTACCTCTCCTTCAGCCTTGGGTTCTGTACTGAACAGTGCTGTGGAGTAGAATGGCAACTGGCATGCTGATGGGTATAAATATGAGACCTCTTCCTCCTTCTTTGTGTAGATTTTTATATAATAAAATAGACAATTTATATAATTTAAAATATTTTGAAAATAATCATATTTTATTGTATGATATTTTAGTTATAAAAATATTAAATAATTTGAACATAATGAATATATGGGAATAGAAACATTGTTTCAAATGGGGAAAGGCACCCAGAAGGTTTCAATGTCTATTTTAACTTTAGTGTTTTATTAAAAATACATAACTGTATTAAAGATTTGAAAAATAGTTAGATACAATTGTTCTTTTTTAATCTATTCTTGTCTGTACAATTAAAATATTTCACAATATATGTATTTTTAATAGAAATTACCATACCTCTCACTGAAACTTTAGGAACAAGCAATAGATAAAGAGACATTTGGGATCCACCCTCTAATCATAGTTGAGTCAGTCTGTGAGATAAATTGAGCGCTGGTTCAAACACAAGTGCCACCATTTATCTGCTAGAATTCTTCAAGCCTTAATTACCTCATCTATTGATCAGAGACAGAGATTTGCCTTAGAGTTGTGCTAAGTATTAAAATGGAGTAATTCTTTAGTGCCTTAGGGTACAATAATTTTAAAATTTATTTTGCACTCATTTATATCTTATTTATTTTGATGTAAAAGTTTTAGACCTCCAATTGTGTTCTCCCTTTCCAAGATTCTTTTTCAAAATGGGATTGGCTATTTGACATCCTTTGAGATTGTATATAAATTTTACAATATGTTTTTCTTTTTTATTTTATGATTATGTAATAATTTTAGGTGCTAAAGATATATTGGTTTCCACTTCTATCAAATATTATTTTCTAATATTAGGTCATTTTTATGTTGGGGAACACAAGCAGCATAGATAATAATTCAGCCTTAATATTTGGTCAAGCAACTATGGAGGGGACTTATGAGAATTATATCAGTTTATAATTAATGTCTGATACACTATTAAAAATATTATTAGTATAATCTCTGATTATTTTATAGAGGTTGGTAAACTTTCTCCTTAAAAGGCCTAATAGTAAATATTTTTATCTTTGCAGGTCATCTGGTCTTTGTTGCAACAACTCAATTTTGCCTTTTAATGCAAAGCAGCTGTAGACAAAATTAAGTACGCAGACATGGATGTATTCCAATAAAACTTTAATTATACACCCTAAAATTTGAATTTCATATAATTTCACTTGTCATAAAATACCATTTTCTTTTTCATTCCTTCAACTCTTTTTAATTATAAGAAAGATCCTTAGGCTTCAGGAAATACAAAAACATGTGACAGGCTGCACTTGACACACATGTCTTAATTGGCAACTTCTGTCATTTTCATTGACATACAATGTTAAAAAGGAGAAAGAATTTAAGTTAATATGTATGTAATATGTAACGGGTGGTAATAATCTCATCTCTATTACTAGTCTTATCACTTTAACTTTTTAAATTATAATATTCTTTGAAAGATTATTGGATATTGCCTTGCATTATTTTGGGTAATTTTTTGAAAATGATAGTTTATCTTATAAATTTTCCTTATTTTAAGATGTTAAAGTCTATTTTAAATCTGATTTAATTATTTTTAGATTGTCAGGTTTTACCCTGCTGAGCTTTAATATTTCCTTTCCTGAATTACTGAGTTTTATATTCTCATAATTATTTTTCTTGTTTCATAATCCAAAATATTTGTGGTATGGACTGTTTTGGAATAGAAAACTTTAAACAAAGTCTCATTGCATTCTTCCTAATATGCAATGATCTTTCCCAGCTAATGATTTTTAAGTTGTTATTCTGCTTTTATTTCCAAGTTATTTGCTACACTTTCATTCATAAGTTAGCACTGTAGGAGAGGTTAAATAGTCATACTTTTATTGTTAAGTAGTAATTTTATTTTTTCTAATTAAAAAAAATTTATATTTATAAAATATAACAACATAAAAATGTAGCTGAAAAGTTTCATTAAGGAATTTGCATTGTTATGAATGTATTCTATTTGTTGTTCATTATATATGGTGGTTTTATTTTGCATGAAAATTGATGTCTCTATAAGAAAATTTTAAATTTAGCCATAATTTTCAGTCTGTAATTTTCCTTATGTAAAGCTTTCGTTTTCCCATAATTAATAAAGGCATATTTTGACATTAATTTCATTTTGGATATATATTACAGATTTAACATTTTTATTTGTATGTGCAATGCTTCATTACTAACAAGCTTAAACCTCCATTAAACCTTATTAAACATTGAAAGATATATAGCAGATACTAAGAATTCATTAGTTTTGACTTCTGGTATTTATTTTATTAATAATACTTATATCAAACAAAGTATTCTATTAACTTTATAGGAGTTAGAGAAAAGTGAAATATAAACTATAATTACATTGACTTCATTTTTATATCAATCACCCATCCTTCTTTCTTTTTGATTTTCAGAATGTTTTAATCATTTCTAAAGAGGGAAACTGAAAGAAGTTTCAATAACTCAGTGTTAAAAATTATATCCAGGATAATATAAAATTTCCAATTTTTCGATAAAGCTAGATATATCATCAACAAAGTATGGTCCATGGACACATAGGAGTTCTCAAGTCTTTCAAGAGATCTATGAAGTTGAAACTATTTTCTTAATAATACTGAGATGCTTGCATTTTTCCTTTTGTTGGCATTTACAGAGATAGTGAAAAAGCAATCATGGGTCACACTACAGCGTGGACAAATACAGTGGTAGCTAACTGTAATGGTAGCCTCTATGTTCACTTTCACACACACACACACACACTTTTAAAAAGTCCAGTTTTAAGAATGACCTTGAGAGAGCAATTAAAATATCAGTTTTATTACATCTTGACCATCAATTTTTTTTATTCTTTGTGTCACCATAATAAGTACACATAAAGCCATGCAAAACACTTCACTACTTAAGTATACACTTATTTATGGTGGTTGCTGCGGTGCTGAAGTCAAATTACAAAAGCTCACGAGAGCAGACTATACAAATATCTTGTTTACCCAATGTTCACAAACATAGAGTAACATGAAATAACACATAATAGAAGAATTTATATCACAGAATCTGGCAAACACTGCAAAATGTGGCTTTAAATATAAAAGACACCAATGATCCTTATCAAGGATAGAGTAACTGAAATGCTAACCTTCACTGGTGGAATATAAAATAGTACAACCACTTGGAAAACAGTTTGACAATTGTTCATACATGTCTTACAATGGACTAGCAATTCCACTTCAAGGTTTTTACACAGAGGAATAAAAACAAACTTTCATAGAAAGACTTATTTAAAAATGTCTATACCAGCTTTGTTATGACAATTAAAAACTTGAAAAAACTACATCTATCCATCATTAAAATTATAATTTCATATACGCAATACTACTCAGCAATAAAATAGAATCTACTAACGACAGACTCAATAAAATAGATGAATTTCAAAATTATTATGGTGAATACATAATGAATAACTCTATATGAATTTTTAAAATAGACAAAACTAATCTAAAGTGATAGAAAGAGAAGTGGATGCCTTAGGTAAGAGAACAACTACATTTAATCAGAATATCTATTATATATTTCATTTGTGCATATTTACACAAGCATGAGCTTTCACTTACAGGAAGCTTTCACAACAAATATAAATGTAAAAATCATGATAACGTGCAATCAGTATGTTGTAAACAGAGATGTGACACAAATAGAGCTTAGAGTCAAAGGTATAATAAGAAATATTCTGTCACTGGAAGCATAAATTACATCATATCCCCAATCTATAAGACATTGCATTTCTCAAACCTGCTGGGTAACTGAGGTATTGTACATTAAAAATGAAATGTAAAACTCCCCCTTCCCAAAGAAATGACAGAAGCAAAAGATAATGAATTCTATTCATTTGTCATCTGTAAGAATAGAATTAATACTGTATAATATAAAATGGAATTTTAAAAAATGAACAAAGCCAATTATACCTTCTTTTATTTCAGTATCGTTCCAGTAACCATTTTACTGAGCAAGCAACACACTTGATCGGTATGGGAGAAGCACAACTCCAAAGTAGGTTGTTTAGCAGTAGAACGTGTTTTATCTACTTTATACATTTAATAGATACTTGTGTATCAAAAGCATTACTAGAGAGAGCACTTTAGAAATATTTAGTATGATTTAGTGTTCTTTTTTATGTGATAAATTAAATATATAGTTTATTTTACAACTACATTGTATACCTAGCTAAACCAATACTTTTTTTATTTTTAAGGTTATTTTGCCCTAAATTTAGATGCTAATTTTTTCTGCAATTCTTTTTGCTTCATGATTTAATGGAAGTCATGCATCATTGCATTAAGTGAAGTAAGGCGCTACATTAAAAAAAAGAACTTGTTATTAACTTTTAACATTAGTGTGTAGGGAGGCAAAAACAACTTTAGTAACTCAGGAATAAAAACTCACAGTGAAATTACCTAAAACTGCTTTACCCAGGCACATTAACATAGGGTAATAAACTTGAGTCTATTTTCCAAGAAGAATAAAATTACCATCAATAATCAATAGTATCTTTTTTTTATAGCTTTAAAGTTATTGGTCCTTTAAAATGAGGTCATTATCTGATGTTTGACTTTTGTAAAATGATGGAGTGTTTCATTATTTTGCTATATAAAGTTTACTTAGATGTTTGCACAATGCTGCACTGAATTTGGAATATGCAAACTTAAACATTTCTTTTTTGAAAAAAATATGCTTTGTGTTTAAGTCTACCTCTTGCCAAACATTATTTCTATTTTTCATATATTTTTATATATGATGTTTACATGTTATGTGAAGGCCATCAATAAAATTCTTATTTCCTAGATTGCATATGAAAGGTGATATGTCAGAATCTAAATTTAATTGTTTATTACATCCCTGTTTTTTTATAAGCATACAGAATCCTGTGACAAAAATCTATTTTGTTGTTAGGGTACAAGAAATTTGTTTTCTCTTTTGTCTGCCAGATTTTGTTTGAAAATTTGTATCTTCTTTGCTCATATAGTTTTAAGTGTCTTTCTGTATAGAATTTAAATTATTTTAGGTATATTTAAATTTAAGTAAGGTAAAAATATCATCCACCACCACAAAGGTTTAATTTTAACAATGACAGTCAAATGTGACTCTCTGTAGGACTATTGGAAGTCTCTAAGAAAAATATTTGAGAAATCCAAAACATATTTTTCTATCTCAAAGTGCATTTTGAAATGATGAATATTTTCAAAACCATTTAGGAAAGCAGAGGTTCTAACCCCAAACTAAATTAAGCAGCAGGCCTAAAAAATCCTTATGATATACATTTGAATTCATAAGCCAATTTTTACTGAGCTCCTTCTATGGAGGCATACCCCTGAAGCTAGACAGCTAAAAATATGTATTTTGTCTCATGAGCGTAAAGATGTTGCCAATAAACTGTTGTATTCTTCTTAGGAGTCAAAAAAAAAAAAAAAGAAAAAAAAACAAAAAACGAAACACACACCTCTGTCAAGACACTGATTCTCATTTATATTTATAAACCTACATATGATTGTTTTAAAATATTATTTATTCTTATTTACTATTTAATGGAATGCCAATTTTTTTTTTTAATTAAAAAAGGTGTCCCGAAAAGGGTTACATATCCAAATAGCCATTCCAACAGTCTTTCTAGCTCCCAAGAACTTCTTATGCTCTGTCCATTCAAAAGACATGCCGACCAGGTTTAAGGAACAATTTGACATAGGTTTAAGTTAGTATAAAGAAGAAACATGTTTTCCTAATGGAAATAATAATAGACCTTAACAAAACTTATAAAATGTAGAAAACATACTTTAGATATTTTCTTTTAGGAAGACAATAAGATTTAATACAAGAAGAGGTAAGTTCCCCATAGAGAGAAATTAATTTAAAGTCCATTCCAGAAATCTTATAAAAAGCAAGCATATCTGAAGCCAAAGGAACCACAATAAAATAAAATCTATCACAGAAACATTGCTGACCTCCATGCCCATTAGCTTTGCTCACCCATGAGGGTAACTGACTATTACAAAGGCTATTAGATTTAAGTGCAAGGTGGATTGAAAAATAAGTTTTAGCTGTTTTATATTATTATGGCCCAAAGGCAAAGGCATGTTTCAAAACTGTGCTTGTCGGTTTGAAGTATGGGTGCCACAGGGAAGAAGGTATACAAAAAAAATAAAGCAAATTTCTTTAGGTCAGGAATTCCACTGATAAATCAAAGAAGGGGCAAAAGCCACATTGTAAAACTGTGGAAGAGTCATGAAAAGCAAAGCCCTTCCAATTTCATGCTAGAAAGGCTAGAGCACATTTCACATGAAACTTGACAGTAATTTGAAAAATTCCCAAATGGTAAAGGTGTTAGGTGATTTCAATGGTGTTATTTAAACTCTGCTTGGAAAATGCTAACAAAGATGAGAACTAATAAGGCAAATGACCTTTTCTTGTTCTTATTTTTAAAAATATTTTTATAATCCCATTAGGCAGAGATCTATGTGGGTGGTCTTACCATGAACTAGAAGATTAAATAAGATTGTGTGGGCTAACCCTTTCTAAATTAAGTGACCTCAAAATTAATTAAAAGCATGGCTATAATAGCCTATCAAAAACTGCAGTAAATTTTAACCATCTGATGATAGAGCTGTTGGTAGTGTTTGCTCTATTAATTTAAAAGAGAATGAGGCCAAATTGAATGTTTGATAATAACAATTTTCAAAAGGCATTACTTATTAAATATGTGCCTTCATAGATAGCTTTTCATAAATTTAGTTGACTTTGGAAATAAAAAAATGCATAAAATTATCCTGACTTTAGTGTTATTATTATTTTTTTGCCATCAGAATTGTTAATTTTAATGAGTATATATTCTTGCCATTATCCTATAATCAAAGCATGCAAAGATTCACTCCCATAATTTTTGTAGTCTATTCTTAAGGTATGTAGTAGCAGTGTTTTTCCTTCAATTTCATAATAAGGTCTTCCATCATTGTGGTTAAGGTTTTACTTTTTATTCTCCTCTAAGAATACACTGTCTCCTTAATCATATGTAAATCTAAAGATCAACTTAGTATTATCCTTCTTTAAGTACTTGGAACAGTGGTCATATAAGAATTTCATGCTTGGACTTCTGGCCAAGATGGAGGCATAAATACACGTGCTGTGTCTCCTCACAACTAAGAAGAAATTTACAACCACTTCAAAATTTAAAAAACTGAGAAAATCCAGAAAATCAAAACTACAGGGGAGTTTAGTAAAGAAATAAAGAAAAAACAAACAGCCATAAAGGTAGGAGGGGTGGAGCAATGGCTGCAGGGGCGTGGTTAGCAGTACAGTGACTGTAGCTGTGGCAAAAAACAGTCATACAGTTTAAACCCAAGAAGCAATACTAGCCCCAAACCAGATGGATCCCAGCCCCAGACCAGACTGCGTAGTTTGCAGTTTCAGTGCTGGGGAAAATAGAGCTGCATTGCTTCTGACTGTGAAAGCCAGTGGGTGTTGGGGTGGAGGAAGAAGCTACCAGTCTCAAAAAGGAGGACGCTTGCTTAGTCTAGGAAGGGGTAGAAGTGTCTGGAAAAGCGGCGGCAGCTGGCACTGCTCCCTCTCAGACCCCTCCCCCATATACAGTGGCAAAACTTGGTGAAACAAGTGCCAACACTAACAAATACCTAAAGCTCTGCCCCCTATAATGTAAGTGCAACAGCCCCGTCCAAATCACAGAGGCAAACACAGCAAGTTGTCAAGATGAGGAGACAGAGAAGTATGGCCCAGAAGGGGGCGAAGATCAAGGTCCCAGTGACACAACTAAGCAACAAGCATTTAGCTTACCTAACAGATGAAGAGATAGCTAATCTAACAGATGCATAATTTAAGGTACTGGTGATAAAGGTCTTCACACACTTGACAGAAAAAGTTAAACAGGATGGGGGAAAAGAATGAAGGCTATCCTGGTTAAAATGAAGGAAAATCCACACAAAAACACATGGTGAAGGAAAGGAAACCAGGGTTCAAATCAACAAATTGGAACACAGAGAAGAAACAAACAGTCAACCAGTACAGAAGGAGGGAATGAGAAGTGAAAAAGATAAGTAGAGTCTCAAAAAACCTCTGGGATAGCTTTAAATGTGCCAACATCTGAATCAGGGTTGCCAGAAAGTGAAGGGGAAAAGCAAGAAATTGAAAAATCATGAAAAAATATAATGAAGGGAAACTTCCCTAATTTGGGGAAGGAAAGGGACATACAGGCCCTGGAAACACAGAGTCCTAAACAAACTAGACCCAGGGAGGACCACACCAAGACACATCAGAATTAAAATGCAAAAGGTTAAGGATAAAAAGAGAACCTTAAAAGCAGCAAGAGAGAAGAGGAGAATTACTTACAAAGGAGTACCTATAAGACTGTCAGCTGATTTCTCAAAAGAAACTGTAGGCAAGAAGGGACCGGCAGGAAATATTCAAAGCGATGAAAAGCAAGGACCTATAACCACAATTGCTCTATCCAGCAAAGCTATCATTCAGAATGGAAGGGCAGATAAAGTGCTTCCCAGACAAGGTAAAGCTAAAGGAGTTCATCATCACCATGCCCTTATTTTATGAAATGTTAAAGGGACTTGTTTAAGAAAGAGAAGATCAAAACTATGAACATTAAAGTGAAAAGAGTTCACAAGTATCAAAAACAGAAGCTGGGGAATGGAAAAAAAGGCAAACTAAGCAGACAATCAGAGTGGGAACAGAATAATAGATACGGGGAGCATGTGGGGGGAGGTCAGCTGGGAGGGGGAAGAGGGAAGAGGGAGAGAAATGGTGCAGGAATTAAGAAGCATAGTAGGAGGGTGCAGAATGGATAGGGGGATGTTGAGAAGAGGTTTATGCATGACCCATGGACATGGATGGACTAAGTGTGGTGGGGTGGTTACTGGAGGCGGGAGGTTGCTGGGTGGAGGGGATCAAAGGGAAAAGAAATTGGGATAACTGCAACAGCATAATCAATAAAACATACAAAAAAATCACAAAAAAAGAAAAATGGAGAAAAAAGAATTTCATACTTTTGTAATTTTTTTTTGCTTGAAATAATTTTATAATAAGGAAAGCATTTATTCCTATAAATAAATTGCATTTAATGAAACAGCATTTCAACACTGTATCTATCTCTTTGGAATTTATCACTCTAATATAGTTTGCTTGGAACTATCATTTTAAAGGTAAAAAGTATCTTTTTAAAACATTTTATTCCTTCTGTATTGAGATATAACTAGTTTAACTTCTACATAGTGACATAGTTCATTATTATGTCTGCATGTAAAAATGTTTATGATAATTTTGAAAGAGCTAAACTGTATTCTGTTTATATTTCATGGTGATAAAATATGTAACTTACTCCTGTTATATAATATTGTGCCAATATTTTCAACATTTCAAAAATGTAATGTTCTTTCCCTCATTATTCAGTGTAATATTAATCTAATAAAAATTTGAATTGAAATCACTATTGTTTCCATGCACAAATGTGACCCTGAGAAAGTCTCAGAAAAATTAAGGTAGCACCAATATAGGTTATCTTTGAGGTAATCTTTAAATTTTTTTCGAGATATTCTTTATTGTCTTTATTGGGGAAAGTTCAGGTTCTAGACATATACTTAAAGTACAGGTGACTTCTCCATTCTGCAACTTTCTGAGCTCCTTTACATATCTCCCATAAAGTATACACAATGCTAACTTGCCCAAATATGACATCTTTATAGGCACTCTACCCACTAGCTCTTCCTTCATTTTTTTCTGTCTCAATTAATGATCATACCATTCTGTCAATTGCTGAGGAGAAAAACCTTCAGATAATTTTAGCCTCATCTGCTCTTCCTCCCCCAAACAGTCATAGTCGTTCTCAATACAGAAGGCATGGTGATTCTGACAGAACATCCAGGTGACTCCTCTTCCAAAAATCTATAATTGCTCTCAGTTTTATTCAAGGCAAAGCCAAATTCCCAACTTACCTTCAGCAAGGCAAGCGAATGTCCTAATTACCTGTTTATACTCTTTTCTTACTACTATTCTCTTAATACTATTCATGGCCAAAGTTTCAGGAGGGAGATCACTACCAGAACCCACAGGCTGAACATAATACTCAAAGCATACCATGGTACAACAAAGCCCACTCCCAAATCACACATCCTCCACTGCCATCCAGATTTGTCTCTTATTAGCCCCATCCCTCATCTCTTGAGGATTTATTAAATGTAAGTATATCCATCAATTCTAGATATATTCCAGATCAGAGTGGATTCAATAATAGTATCTGGGAGTACCATAGTTGTAAAAGGATGCTTAAGGCAGTTGATTAAATTCTTAATAGAAAAAGATAATGTTTCACTTCCTCTACTCATTCTTTTACCAGTGTTGGGCATGTTCTCATCCAGCCAATCAAAATTTGTTATATCCGTTGAAAGATGAGAAAGATTATTTACCTATATTCCAAAATGATGAGTTCTCTAGAGATCTAGAAGATGTCATGTTATAAACATATGTGACCTTGGAGCAGTGGGGAGATGATGGTGGCCAGAAAACACTCTGAGCCAAGTCAGCATTGACGTTCATGTCTGCCTAGATATCTTGAATATGGTCACCCACTTAAGCTGAAGCAGGCACTGTTTAACCATTCATTTATCCTCAGTTACAGGACAGGGACAGAAAAGGATGCATACACTATTATGAAAATTAGCAGGGAAATATTTTCTTCTCATTATCTAAGGTAAGTAAGTAAGTGAAATGAGAAGATTGCCTTTGGAGGAACGCAATGCAATATTCATGAAAAGACTGGCTTCTCTTTGTTTTTTAATATTTTATTTTTTATGCTATTACAGATGTCCCACTTTCCCCCCTTCTAGCCTCACCACCCAGCCCACCACCCATTTCCTTAGTCAGTTCCCACACCATTATCTATGTCCATGGCTCCTTTATATATAGTCTTTGACTAATCACTTCACCTTCTTTCAGTCAGTCCCCGCCTCCCCACTCTACTCTTACAGCTCTCAGTTGATACCATGATACTATGCCTCTGGTTCTATTTTGCTCATTAGTTTATTTTGTTCATTAGATTCCTCTTATAAGTGAAATCATATGGTATTTGTTTTTCACTGACTGACTTATTTCACTTAGCTTAATGATCTCCAGTTCCATCCATTATGTCACAATACGTAGGAATTCATTCTTTTTTTTTTCCTGCTAAGTAGTATTCCTCTCATGGGCACTTAGACTGTTTCCAAATATTGGCTATTGTAAATAACACTGTTATGAACATGGGGCTCCATACAATCTTTTGAACTGGTGTTTCAGGATTTTGGGGATTTATGCTCAGCTGTGGAATCACTAGGTCAAAAGGCAGTTCTATTTTTAATTTCTTAAGGAAATTCTGTACAGTTTTCCACAGTGGCTGCATCAGTCTGTTTTGCCACCAATAGTGCACTAGGATCCTCTATTCTCCACATCCTCTCCAGCACTTATTGTTTGTTGATTTATTAATGATAGCCATTTTGGCAGGTGTAAAGTGATATCTCATTGTTCTTTTAATTTGCAAGCCTCTGATACCTAGTGATATTGAGCATTTTTTGTATGTCTATGAGCCATCTGTTTCTCCTCCTTGGAGAAGTGTTTAGTCAGGTCCTTTGCTCATTTTTTAATTGGATTGTTTGTTTTTCTCATGTTGAATTATATAAATTCTTTATATATTTTAGAGATTAAACTTTTGTTTGATATATCATTGGCAAATATGTTCTCCCATACAGTCAGTTCTCTTTTCATTTTGATAATGGTTTCTTTAACTGTGCAGAGGACTTTTCAAATTAATTAATGTTATCGTTGTTCTATTACAGTTGTCCCAATTTATAAATGTTCATTAAGGCCAGTTTGGCCTGTATTTGACATATATTGTTGCATAGCATTTTTATCCTGTATATTTTCAGAAGAACAAGAGTGGCAAATGCATTTATAAGCAGATAGGCCAAGATAATTCTCTGGCTAAACGCAGTCTGATTTGTAAGACAGGTGACTGCAACTAGGGGCAATTGTCCTTTTTCTTGACTTGGTAGACTAAGTGATGTTTAGGAAAAGCCTCAATGGAAGATCACATTTGTCAAATTATGTTCATTTTGTTATTTTTTATTATTTTAAAATAGTTACACTTTAACTTTGTTTAGTATCTTTATTTCAGATTACTCTTTATAGTATAAATAGGAAAAATCTATGAGAGAAAAATAACAAAAATATAATTCATTAACAAAATAATGATAGTATGGATATATATTTGCTCATTAATGTATGCAAAAATTTGTTTTAAATTTTTAATGTGCTCAAAATGCAAACAGAGGACTAAATATCATCAATCATTTATTGATTTCTAATGGATGAACTGACTTTAAAACACATACATTAAATAATGTCATCCTAGAATCATTATTTTGGGTACTTACTCAGTTTCTGCTTTTTTACTATGATGTGATGAACTTCAGACTTTATTCGTATGCCTGAGTTTTCTATTAGAATATTTCTAATAGTAAAAATATAGAGTCAAAGTCTTTTTTAGGCTTCTGGTTTATAATAGCTAATTTACTTCTTGATAAATTTTAATTTACACTGTCACAAGTAGCATAGGCTGTATTTAAAGATGCTATTTTTTAGTATTGAGAATCAGATAGGCATAAAATTAGATCTCATTGTTATTAAAATTTGTAGCTCTTTCTTATTAGGTAGGTTGAACTCACATATTTTTTTTCCATTAGCATATCTTTGTGGTTATCTCTACATAGGAGAATAGCTCTCTTCCTAATCACACTAATGTTTGTAGACTTTAATTTTTTTTAATTCCTGAGAAATTATTTTTAGAGAAATTATATTTAAAATATTTTTGGAGGAATTAAAATATATACTGTCTCATAAATTATATATTCATAAAACATTCAGGCTATCTTTAAATGACACTGATGCACAAAAGTTAACTTTCTCACTACTTCCCACTGGCATCCCATAAGCATTATCCATTATTTTAAAATTAAGTTTTCCAGTTAACACCCATCTAGAAAACTTAATTTATTATTTCACAATATATATAATTATCTAATCATTATATTTCACACCTGAAACTAATATAATTTTACATGTCAATTATACCTCAATAAAAAATAAAATGAATACAAAAAAATAAATTTTATTTTATATTCCTACTATAACGTCTTGTGCATGTTATACTGTAACACATTTATTAAACCTAGAGCCTTTAATATTCTATCCTGGTCATTCTGGACATTTGTGTTAGCAGTTTTCATATCTGAGTTAATTATTTTCCAATATCAACAAATCTGGTTGAATATGTTAATTATTGTATCAATAATTCAGTATTATTAAAGTAAATGAAATAGCACTTGTTGAAAAGGACTTTTTACCTTTTTCATTAGTTTATCAAGACTATACTATCTTTGTGTTTTTAATCATTTAAAGTACCAGCAAGTCACTTTGGGAGTTTTCTGTCTATAAGGACATAAAATAGTGCCTATGTCAAACTTTCATTTTTTAAAAAAGGATTTCAAAATGCTTAAAAAAGAATTTTCAAGTGTTTCTAAACTTCAAGAAAGTGGTATTTTATAGAGAATTCCTTAAGAATGAGATACAATATCTGAAGCAGTTGCTGGAATGCTCAGGCTCATTAATTATAACTAGGCTGTCTTCTGCACATGATAGCTGGTTACTGTGCAGACAGCTACTACAAATGATGAGGGGGAAAGAGCAAGCTTCTAACAGTTCTGTTAGAAATTTAGAACATATTTCTCTGCTATACAAATGTTTAATAGTGATGTCAACTTTGCATTGGAGAAAGTAAATGATGTGTAGAAAAGTTTGTTTGGAAAAATAGTAACACGTTTTCATTATCTGCCAGGGGGTGGGGAATGCTGTAGTAAAATAATTCTTTGATTTTATTGCAATGGTATAAACACACTATTGTGTTGAGGTGTTCTCTATTTTATTCAACTAATTTGGATTCTAAAACATTAAGACAGATTATCATATTCAATCACTAGAAAATGCAACCCAAGTTTACTAACTGTATGACATGGAAGAGGGGAAGGATATGTCATACTAAAATATACCACTTTGACATAATGATTATTTTGAGCTAAAAGCACTTAAAACAGAAGATGTAAAGAAGGGCATTCTAATCTCCTCTTTCTTCCTGAAAATAGGAGATAAAAGCACACATATGAAAGACTCCCTCCCAGGAGAGAAAAACTGCGAGTCAAAGCTGAGAGAATTGGAATTCTGTACAAATAAACTTGGTTAAAATAATTACTATCTTTCTATAGCATCCCATATATTTTACCTTTCTACAATTATCCCTCTTTTTTCAACCTACTATAAAAGCATTTTAAATTTGGTCACTTCTTCAGTTCTTCATTTCCTTATGAATGTGGACTTCTGTGTCACATAAAACATAAACTTGTATGCTTTTCTCCTGTTAACCTGTCCTATGTCAATTTAATTCTCAGGCCTTGCTGAAAAACTCTAGCAGGGTAAAGGAAAAATTATGCCTCCCTTATAACATCATTTTAAAAAACTATATTTAGTATAGTTTGTACCAAATTTACATAGAATTGAAAAAATAACATCAAATCAGGCTAACCACTTTGGTAAAGACAAAACCTATATATATGTGTGTGTGTGTGTGTGTGTGTGTATATATATATACACACATATATATATATGTGTGTGTATATATATAGGGTATCCCAAAAAGTGTATACACACTTTAAATACTTATAAAGTAGGTGTTTATTAAAATGCATTTTATTTTCAAAATGTAATAGAATCTACAGACATTATTTAATTGTTTTGTCAACACCTGTTTTCAAACTGATGTCCATTCTGGTCCAGGCACTGCTGACAACGCAAAGCAATTGAATTGCAAACATCATGAAATATTTCATTTGGTATTTGTGTACATTCTCGTTCAATGGTTGCTCTTACTTCAGTGACTGTTGCAGGTTTCATAGCGTAGACTTTGTCTTTTAAGTATCCCCATAATAAAAAGTCTAGTGGTGTGAGGTCTGGTGAACACACAGGGTATTCTATGAAACTCCTCATCCAATCCACCTGTTTGGCAAGATCACATCAAGGCAGGATTTAACATCATCATGGTAGAGTGCGGGCACCCCATCTTGCTGTTTTATGAACACATATTTGGGAAGACAAGTATACAACTGACTCTTGAGAGCTGGTGTAAGCCAGGTACAGCACATTACTAGCTCAAATATCTTTTTAAAGGAATTTATATATTGTGCTATTTTTGGCCTCTTTCCTGAGAAGTATTGATATGAATAAAGTATACTCCATAAAGTATTCAGAGAAAATTAATATCTTTTCATTAATTAATGTGAAATGTTTACCTTTTCTGAATATGTTAATTAATACTTTCAAATTAATAAAAATATAAAATAATATACCTACATAATCTTAGAATGAAGGAAATTGATTTTAAATAAAAATATATAAAGACAAATATAACTGAGAGTAAATTGTGTCAAAGCTACAATATTTTTTAAACCTACATTATGTGTCCAAAACTATACAAGGTATAGCCAATAGATATATTAGTGTAGGTAGTTTGAGAGCTATTAATAAAGAAGAAACCCACCCTACTGGAAATCTTTAAGTTATGAAAAAGTGGGAACCTGGCTTTGTCAATACTTAAACATTGATATTTGTCTTAGAAAATAAATAACAAAAGAAATAATGATTTATCACAAATAAAAAAGAAACCATTTATTGACAATAAAGAATCATACCTAGTTGTGCTAATTAACCTGTCAATCACTTAAAGTTATTTGCCAATGTCTAAGCAAAGAAGTTCTTTGACTAAGTTATGTCTGATTATACAGGGTGGCAGGGGTGGGGGAGTAGGTTCCCAGTTGTGAATATGTACAGCAGAGTTTATTCTTATATTTTTATTTATTATTGTATTATTTGCCATATAAACAACTGGAAATCTACTTTTGCCCAACACTATGTATTTTGCTATGTGTCTCCAAACTTACTAGTTCTGATTAAACAATGCAACTTTGAAATGGAGCCAAGAATAAGGAAAGACACATCATGCATTTCTCTTCTAGTACAAATATTGCAATGATATTTTATGTTTTTAACATCTACTAAAATAAGTAAATATATATGATCCATGGTCATTTACTAGAATTTCTCCAAATATTACATTTTATTTAAACTGCATTATTTTATTATATAATTCAGCAACAAAAACAGCATCTTACAAAGCTCATATTTCTTTTAAACAGAATCATAATAATTACTTAATTTATATGTCATGGCATAATCTCACTTAAACTAAACAAAATAAAATAACATATTAGCAACTGAAATGCATTCAAAATAGAGGCTATTAGTAGTTATAAAATTATTAGATTTAGTTTTATCCATACATAATGTTTATACAGTATTTTTAACATATTTACAATTGCTATTGGACAACTGTAAGTAGGAAAAATTAATTCCAATATTTAATATCTTAGAATAACTAAAGTATAAACTCATTTAAATATCTTAAGAAGTATTTATTTCTTTCCTTTAAAAGGTATATGCTTTGATTCAAAAATTGGCATATATATTGATTCATAAATTATCCATAATTAGAAATTTATAACTTCTAAGACTTAATGAAAGCATCCTTGATAGTTTTCCATACATGATCATATTTCAAGTTTTTAACATAATGAATCATTTTATTTAATTAACTTTTGATTGGAAAATTATATCAATTTTGTTAAAGTTTGGTTATATTTCTTCTAAATGCTTAATAATATTTATATAATTAGTTTTTAAATTTATTGCAATTGCTTCCTATACAAAATCACAATTATTTTGTTTTCAAACATAATCTAATATAGTCTTGTAAATGGTATTTGTATCTATTATTATATATGTAATTACACAAATTTATTGGCCTGAAACAATAAACTTATTATCTCATAATTTCTATACTTTATAAATTGGAAGTGACTTAGCTGAAAGGCTTTAGCTCAAGATCTCTTATGATGTTGCAGTCCAGATATTGGCCAGGGCTGCAGTCATCTGAAGGCTCAACTGGTGCTGGAGGACCTACTCCCAGTTTCATAATTCTTCTTTGGCTATTGGCTGGAGGCTCAGTTCCTTACTTCATGGACCTCTCCCCAGAACATAGCAGCTAGCATCATTTGAAGTTTCCTGGAGCAAGTGGTCAAAGAGATAAAAAGAATAGAGAGAGACAGAAGCCGTAATGAGAAATGACACACCATCCCCTCTGCTGTATTCTATTGGTCAGAGAGACTAATGCTAACACAGTGTAGCAGGGGACAACACAAAGACAAGACTATAAGGAGGTGGAGATCATAAGGCTGTGTTGGAGGCTGTCTAACACAGTATGTAATTTTTAAATCAGCTATTTTTTTCAGACATCAACTAATGCAAATAGCAGTAATTCTCAAGTCAGGAAGCAGTAAGAAAATAATCACATTGTTATTTGAGCTTGCAATTCTTTGATAATGGAGTGAAGAATTCTGCAAAATAGTAAAAAATTATACAGACAATAAAATGCAATTAGAGAGCTGGTGCTATGTTGTGTTATGTTATATATGTTTTAGTCTCAAGTAATAGTTAAAAAAATTTAGTTCTGGGAATAAACTAATCTAAAGAAAGGGCAGAACATTTTATTTGCTTCTATCATCATCATTCTTCAGAAATGGCATAGGTTCAATCTAAATAAAATATTAAATAGATCTATAGGACCTTTTACAGTTGACTTAAAAATGGATAAATTATATTTTAGGTGCTTCCTAGGTATGAAATTTTTACCTATTTTGTTTTATGCTGTGACTCTAAACATTCAATGTTTTTATTAATTTAACTCAATTAAAAAAATTAATTTAACTTTATCAGACAAAAGGTTTACACACCTAGGTAAATGTCGAGTATAGAGATTTTGACCTTAACATTCTTTCTCTCATCATAGCAATTGTTTTATTCTGATGGATGTTTAACGTATATTTATCAAATCTCCTATTCTCACAGAAACTGACATAACTTAGTCAAAGAACTTCTTTGCTTAGACATTGGCAAATAATTTTTAGTGATTAACAGGTTAATTAGCACAACTAGGTATGATTTTCTATTGTCAATAAATGGTTTATTTTTTATTTGTGATAAATCATTATTTCTTTTGTTATTATTTTCTAAGACAAATACCAACATTTAAGTACTGACAAAGCCAGAAGTTGTAAGGTATAAACTAGAATTCATTAAATTTATTAGTCTCTGATATTTACTTTATATAATGCTAATCCAAAATCACTGCAGGAAACTCTTTTTCAGGTCACAGGCTGGCAGAAAAAACAAAAACAAAAGAAACAAAACAAAACTCAAACTCGGTTACTGAAAAGAGTTCAGAGAAGTGCCATATCCAAAAGTTTGAGAAAGAATATGAAAAGTCAGAAAGGATGAGTGAGGCGCTAGAGCTAGGGACTACCTACTGGGGAACTAATACCACCACTAGGTATCCAAAATGGGTCTCTCTCTCTCTCTCTCTCTATATATATATATATATAGATATATATATAGATATAGATATAGATATATCTATATAGATATCTATATCTATATATATATATCCCTCATCCCCTCTCTCTTTTTTTTTTTTTCTTTGTCTTTTTTCTTCTCTTTTGCTAGTGTATGCTTTTGGACAAAAATGCAAGAGCCAGCCCCAAGTCAAAAGATGCATTGATGCATTTCATGAAGCTCGTGTCTCCCAGAGTAAAGAGAAGTGCAGAGAAGAATGGAAGTTGGAACTGGGGGTGGGGTGTGGACAGGATAACAAGAAATAATCAACACATCTGCAATCACTGGTGAAAGTTTGAGATGTTTAATAAGATTTCTAAAACAGAACATGATTCATTCTGAGAATGTTAACAATCAACAGCATTCAGTTAATGACAAAATCTAACTAAAGAAATCTTAATTCCTTATCAACTATAACCTTTGTCATAATATATTTTTAGTGTATTCTACTTCATACACTATGCGCAATTAAACACAGCCTTTGGCTGACTGTGTTATTATTCTGTTCTTTGTTAGTAATTACAGTGGATACCCTGTCATTAGACAAAAAGGCAGGCTGCTAATGATCCAATTCTAACATATTCATTCTAATTACTCAGTACTCTGGTCATGTCAGTGATTAATTCCATTGCCCTGCTACCAATGCAATTTATAACATTATACTGAATAAAAATGCCAGGTGTTATGAGTTGTAATGCTGAATATCCACATGCTGTAATCAAAGTATTTGAAGCACTCACAAATTGTGAAGAAATAGATTTTCAAAACCCTTCATTAACTCTATTTAGTTGTCAATAATTCAAATATTTTAATTTCATTTTCTATTTATGTTAAATCCAAACATAATATTCCTAATTGTTATAAGACTATTTTGTTTCTACTACCACACTATTGATTACCTTAGTTTCCCTCTCCCCTATTATGATGTCAGTTACTTGAAGTCAAGCTCTGCTTGTTTGTTTTGGATCTGCATACCTAAAACTGTACCTGTCACACAATAAACTCTTTGTAAATATTTTTTAGGAATTAAGAAATTACTTTTCAGGGTATTTCACCTCTTAAGAATTTAATGCAAATCTATCATGTTCTCACAAAGATGCAATCTTTGATTAGCTACAATGAAAGAAATTAACTGATTAGTTTAAATTTTTCCAATACTGTCATGGAAGTGAAACCTGGAAAGAAAGAACCTGAGACATATCCTCAAGGAGGAGCCCACAATGAAGCAATCAATAAACATAGTTATTTTAAAATTCTCTCTCAGTTATCTGCTTTTCTTTCCCCACCCAAATAAATACAAATCATTCTCAGGTTTTCTGTATTCATGTTTCTTCTTTTCTTTGTTAACTGCCTTATAAACCTCTTTAGACTTTGTGACTAACTCTAGACCTAACCTTTCCCTGATGGATTATTGATTAGGACATTTAGATTACAGTCTGACTCTACCTCTTTATCTCTCAGAGTCAATACCCCTATCTATAAAATTTAAAAATTTGATTACCTGTAATTTCTGTCCAAGTGAACCCTGGGCAAGGTGTTTAGTTCATCCAAAGAGATAGAAAGGTGACCTCTCAAGGGTGTTGAGATTAAAAAAACAAACAAACAAAAAACTGAGGATATCAGATTCAGGACTCTTTTAAACAAATATTATCAGTAGTAATTTATCCTAGCAAATGACTAAAACAAGTGTTTACAGTGAACTTTCAACCTGCTTTTTATTAAAATGGAACTATCGTAATCTTATTTTTTTAAAAAAGAAGGGGAAAAAATCCCTAAACACCACTATAGCTGAAGTTTAATTTCCAGTTCACTGGATATGTTTAGCAAAAGCTGTTATTTTACTATACACAAGTATTCCTTTCCAAATTCATTACTGATCAAAGTACCTGAACATTTACCAGGCTAGCAAAGGAAATGAATAACACTGAGAGTTCACCTTTTGGTTCAAAATTGGATTTCTAGAAATATAGCTCTTCCTTATTGCATTTATTATTTCAGGTAGAATTTAATAATTAGTTCACAAATTTTGTTGGTGCCAACACCACTAATAAAGATAATAAATTTATTTTAAAATGTGTAAGGTATATAAAAAGTTTTTTAGTTTTTAAAAGGTGTTCTACTCTTTAAATTACATTTAAATTCAGTTCAATCTAATTTTGTGTAGACCTTTTCTAAAATGTGAGACCTATATATTTGTCTTGTTTAGAAATGAATGTGTCCATTGAATTAATCTTATTTTCAAGTACTCATTCATGTAAGCTAACAGAATAATAAGTTAAAAGATCTACAGCAACATCCTTATCTGAGGCAAATTATTTTCTTCCACATTATATCTGATGCTTATAATTGGGTCCTATGAATTTTCTAGAAAGAAAAAGAGAAAAAAGTCTTTCACTTACTTGGAGAAATTAAGCTTTTGCAATGGAGAGTAAATATACCTTCTCTTTAGTCTAGTATGACTCTGTTAGGATAAGAGTCTGAGAAACGTTACACTTAAATTAAGATGAGCTTAAGATTTTAGAATTCTAGTTTAAAAGATTTGGTTCTTGTTAAACTTTGTACATTTTAAATATTCTAAAATAATTATACAGTGGCCAAGGTGATATAATGAAATATAGAACTCTTGTGTTTTAATTTTGACTTTGCATGTACCCAATTATATCACCTTGTGTATATTTTCTAAACTTTCTGAATTTTTAATTCACCTATAGCAATAAAAAATTGGAAAGTTATACTTCCCTTTTATCTCTAATTAATTTTGAAAGAAGGATTTGCAAATGGAAAGAAAGGTAGTATAACGTAGTGGAAAAATTATTTCATACTATGCAAGTTTCCATGTTACTGGTTTTAACAACTTTTTAAATTTTAGATTAAATTGTTAAAATAAAAGGATAATATTTTCTCCTACTAATTTAGCAAATAAAAAAAAATGACATTTCCTTTGCTCTTGTGTGGTGGTATGGCCAGCATACTCTTGCAATACTTGTTTCCATCTGATTTGGTAGAATCCTTTTGGAAGGCAATTTTCAGATGTGATCAAGGTGTTGCCAGTAGAAATGGGGTTCTTCTACAGAGTTGTAAGAAAAGCATTTCTGAGGATCCATGCATGGGAGGATGAGGTGTAGTAGTAAGATTTATTGGAGTAGGAATAAATGAATGCCCCCAGGTGTCTAGTGCTCAGCTCTGTTCTGTTTTGGAAGAAGTAGAACCTTATCTTCACTGATACCAGAAGAAGGTCCAGGGTCCAGAAATTCTGTGCCATTGACCTGGCATCAATAGGGCATAGTTTAGTTCAGTCCATGCTAAAGCTTAGGCCAGTTCAAAATCTGTCCCTATCCAGGGAGTTTAGTCTCTGTTCCCTGCTACACTCTGGCTGGTGCTGCATTGCTGCATCCAGGCTAGTGCTTGGAGTCTGTGTAGCTGCTAAGGATGGAGAACACATTTTAACAGGTGAACAAATGACAGAATCATGGTACTGAGAGAGAGACCTTTGTTAACCCCTGATTATATTGCTTCAGGCTGGCTTTCTTTCAAATTGGCCAATCTCTTTCCTTGCTCTTTGTGGGTTTGTGCTTGGCTCTTCCTCTATCCAATCCAATTTTTTCCCCAGGCTAAATTTCTTCCCCTATGGTTGCCTTCTTAGTTTCTACTGTGCATGCCTCAGAGTAGAAGGACCTCCTGCCGATCCATCTTGGTTTCTACTGGGCATGTGGAAAAGAGGAATTTCTCTTTTATTGTTTGATCTCTCACTCCGAAATCCTGGCTAATGGCCAGTTGTCCCCTAGGGAGATTGAAAAGCTGATCCTGGAAGGGTGTTAACCACCTTGGCAGGGCAATGTGACTATCCTATGGTGTATGTGAAACTGTAGCTTCTGAACTAATTAACCTTAGCCATTTTGATCCCTTTTCTTTTGTTAATGTCTAGCTACCCATGCAAACAAAGAGACATATATGCCTTCACATTTTTGTAAAGTAGTATCATTCTTGGAATTTAACACAAGCAATAATTACATGACTTTTTATATAGCAAAATAAGAGTATACATTTTTATAATAAGAAAATATTAAGTAAATAAATATACATTTTATCCCTGGACAGGTGGCTTGGTTGAATCACTGTCCCACACACCAAAATGTTGCAAGATTGATCCCTGGCATAATAAGAAAACATTAAGTAAATAAATATACATTACGGCCCTGGTTGGGTAGCTCAGTTGTTTGCAGCATCATCCTATACACCAAAAGGTTGCAGGTTTGATCTTTAGGGAGTACATACAGGAGGCCTCCAATTGATGTATCTCTCTCACATTGACGTTTCTCTCTCTTTCTTTTTTTTTCTCTCTCTTTAGCAAAAAATACAAATATGTAACAAGAAACATGAATAAACATTGTAAAAAACAGAATATGCAAATTGAGTGGGGTGAGATGCATTTATTAACATTTCCTTTATCTATTATATTTCCATGATTCAATTTGGATAAAAATCATGAAGCAAGTGTGTATTTGACAGATATTGCCACGGTCTGAATGCTTGTTTTCTCTTAAAAATTCATGTGCTGAAATCCTAAGCCCCATGGTGATGGTATTAGGAGGTAGTGCCTTTGGGAGTGAGTGGAATATGAGGGCAAATCCCTCATAAATGGAATAATTTCTCTTAGAGATCTCAGAGATTCCATACTTGTTCCTCCATGTAATGACGCAATGAAAGGACATCTGTCTATGAACTAAAAAGCTGATCCTCACCAGACATCAAATCTACAAGCACCTTGATAACTGACTTCCCAGGCTCCAGAACTGTGTGAAATCAAGTTTGTTGTTTAAAAGCCACTTAGCCTCTGGTGCATTGTTACAGCAGGCCAATGAACTAAGACAGAAGTGATATGCATTTTAATTACAAAATTATATGTTAATTGTAAGAAATTTACACAAAAAGTTAAGTTAAAAAGGGGTGGAAAAAATAATTACTAACCCTAAATAGAAAACCACTGATTCCATACTGATATTGCAATTTCAGTGTTTTTGTCTGCATTTCTCACATTCTGTGTTTTTTTTTTTTAAATAAAACTCTGTATATGTCTTATGGTAACCTAATATATTACAATTTTAACTATAAATAGTAGACAGCTAACCTAACTCTACCCCTAAGTGTTTAAAAATATAATTCTATCAATTGCTTGTTGTAAGACATTTAGGTCCCACCCCATTATTTTTATATAAAGAATAATTCTATGACAATTTTCTAGCAAAACATTTTCTTATGTACATATTTTTTTAATTTGCAAAAGCTGGAAGAAAATGTTTGCAAGTATTATACTTTGTGATATATACTGCTTCAGTGCTTTCCAGAAAACTTCTGTTACAGTAATTAGTTAGTTGGTTAGTTAGTTAATTAGTTACTACCAAAGGAAGAGAGCAAATGGAATCAGACATTAAGCCTGATTAAGTAGCTGCACCAGGGGAAGTGATAACCAATGAGGGGAAAATTCCTCTGCTGAGGCATGTGCAGTGGAAGCCAAAAATGGCAACCCTGAAAGGGAGGAGGCAAACTTGGGAAAAAGACTGGATAGAGGGAGGCACCAGCATAGCCCTAGTAAGACTCAGAAAAGAGGTTGGATGGTTTGAAAATAAGCTTACCTCTTCAGTACCTGCCAGCTTCAGAACTTGTCAAACTATTTGATGAGAAAATAAATGTTTCTCATTTTGATGAGAAAATAAATGTTTCAGCACTTGATGCTTGGTTGGGACTCATGGCTGTTACTATAACTTGTATGAGTCACGGCACAACCCCACAAGAGAAAATGCTTCATTATTAATTGCTTACTTGATACTCATTGTTTTCAGCACATGTCACAAGTTCTGAAATAAATTAATGATGAGTACCAAGGTACCACTGTACAGGGAAACTTAGCAAAGACCACAGTCTTTTTAGGAGCTGGGCAAGACAAAGTGCAATGCTGATCATAGCCACACGTCATCAAGCCTTGTTGGTCAATGTGCAGATGGGGAATGAGGCACAGGAAAGTTAAGTAACTTGCTCAGGGGACAATGACACTGAATTTTGGGGTCCTGACCTTTCTGGGAATGGTGAGCCTGCAGCTCTTGAGGCTGAATTTCTTCCTCATCAAGATGGAGTTGAACTGCCAGGTCATGAATGAGATCTAGGGCATGGTGTGACTTTGGGCAGAGAATAGACAAGTAGAACAATGGAACAGATTAGAGTCTAGAAACTGACCTATATAGATATAGTCAGTTGATTTTTGATGAAGGACCAAAGACCATACAAAAATGAAGCAACAGTAGTCTTTTCAACAAACAGTGCTGGAACAACTGAATATTCAAATGCAAAAAACTGAATACAGACACATATTTTACATCCTCCATAAATATTAACTCAAAATTGATCACAGACCTAAATGTAAGCTTCAAAACTATAAAACTCAGAAAATAGCATAGGAAAAAACCTAGGTTACCAAGGGTATGATAGACTTTTTAGATACAACAGCAGAGGCATGATCCATAAAGAAAGAATTGACAAGCTAAACTTCATTAAAATTAAATATTTCTGCTCTGTCAAAGACATGTCAAGAGAACAGGAAGACAAACTACAGTCAGAGATAAAATATTTGCAAAGGGCACATTTGATAAAAGACTGTTATACAAAAGAGACTAAGAGCTCTTAAAAATCAGTAATAAGAAAACAAACCAATTGAGAAATAGGTGAAATATCTTAACTGGCCACCTTGCCAAAGAAGATATTCATATAACAAAATAAGCATATGAAAAGATGTTCCACACACATGCCATCAAGAAAGTGCAAATTAAAACAACAATAATGTCACTCACAGGTATCAGAATGGTCAAAATCTGAAATACTGATACAGTAAATGCTGGCAACTTTGTGGAGCCTTAGGAACACTTATAAGTTGTTGGTGGAAATGCAAAATCATATAGCCACTTTGGAAGAGAGTCTAGCAGTTTCTTACGATACAAAACATACTCTCTTACAATAAGATTTAGCAATCATACTCCTTGATATTTACCCAAAGGAGATGAAAATTTACATCCACACAATAATCTGCACACAGAGTTTTTTCAGCAGTTTGATTCATAATTTTCCAAACTTGGAAGCAACCAAGATGTCCTCTAGCAGGTGAATGGATCAATAAACTGTGATATATACAATCAACGGGCTATTATTCAGCAATTAAAATAAACAAGCTATCAAGCCATGGAAAGACACAGAGCAATCTCAAATGCATATTACTAAGTGAAAGAAGCCAATTTAAAAGGATGCATACTGTATGAGTCCAGCTATATAAAATTTTGGAAAAGGTAAAACTTTGCAGACAATAAAATAGTGATTTGCAGAGGTCAGGGTCAAGGAGGAGGGTTAATAGGTGAATCATAAAGGATATTTAGGACAGTGAAAATACTCTGAATGGTACCTTAGGGATGGAAATGTCAGTATACATTTGTCCAAAACCATAGAATGTACAACACCAAGAGTAAATCTTATTAAGACTTTGGATAATTATGGTACATCAATGTAAGTTCATTGATTGTAACAAATATACCATGATGGTGGGGATATTGATAATAGGGGAGATTATGCATGTGTGGAGGCAGGGGTATATAGGAATTTCTGTACTTTCTTCACAATTTTGCCATGAACCTAAAACTGCTCTCAAAAATTCATTAAAAAATGATATTGACTTGCTTTACTGTCCATAAAATTTATGGTTAATGCAAATCTTACAATATTGAGTATGTTTCTAATACCTAAAAGAGTCAATGTTCTAAATATATGTAAAGCAGATTCTAATTCAGATACTGAATGAATTTAGAATTTCAGATATTTCTTTGAAACATGTTTTTGCCCTATTACATATAGTACATATTAATGAATATTTCTAATTTTTAAAATTAATTAAGCAATATAAATTTCACAGAATTTTTAGATATAGAAAATACTTTTAACCATTTTAAATGCATTCATTCCAACTCAATCATGTTGGTCATGACTCTTAGAGAATGAGATTTTATCAGATTTCTTAGTGATATTAGATTTGAATAATTGAAATTATTTTAATGTTGGCAGTACTTATGTTGAATTGATAAATGAATGACTAACAAAATGGTTTCTGCTCTACCTTCGATTTTCCAGGCACACAGTTTCTAAAACTCTTGGTATCTCCAAAGAATAAGTGTCTTTTTTGTATGCTAATGAGATGACTAATGGCTGGGGGCTTCTGGATAGTTTCAGGGTTAGGACTAATAATCAAAGGAACTGACCAAGTGATGCAGGTTAGAGGATTGAACTGTTGGCTCCACCCCCTTGACCTCCACGGAGAAAAGAGGAGCATAAAATAGATGTAAGCACCAGCAGACAATGATTTAATGAATCACACCTATGCAATGAAACCTCAATACAAATTCTTAACTATGGCATTTGGAGGGGGTCACTTCTGGGTTGGTGAACAATTAAAAGTGTTAAGAAGCTGGCTTGCCCATTGAAAGCTCTAGCTCCCTTCCTCCCATACCCTGCCCTACATATTTCTTCCATATGGCTGTTCCTGAATTGTATTCTTTCAGAATAAACTTGCAATGTAATGAGTAAATGGTTTTCCTAAGTTCTGTCAGCCATTGTAGCAGATTACCAAATTTAAAGTGGATGTCATGGGAATCTCCCATTTATAGCTATTCAGTCAGAAACATGGATGACAACCTGGACTTTCACTTGGCATCTGAAATGAAGTGGAGGTTGTCTTGTGCAACTGACACTAACTTCAGGTAGGCAGTGTAAGAATTAAATTAAATTGTAAGATGTTTAATTGGTCTACAGAGAAAATCAGATAATTGCTTGGTGTGGCAAGACTACTCACATGGTTATAGTATAGAAATATCCTGTGAGTCATAGTGTAGGTTGGAGTTATATCATAAATTGTTTTCGAAGCCAAGTAGAAAAGTTTTGATTTGTTGCAGTAGGGATATCATTTTAACTTATAAGGTAGTTATTTATAATTTCTGTCAATTTTTGTTGTAAAAAGAAGTTTCAAGTATATGAATACTTTCAAACGCAATCATATCCATTAGCACTTTCCACCAAGGCTCCTGTAATATTCTTCTAAGTTTTATCTCATTCTTTTATCCTTTTTCTACTACATTCTTTGCATTCTGATTCTCAAGAGCTTTCATTTTCTTCCCATTGACTTAGTATTATATAAAACATCTCTAACATAGCCACTCACACTCTACATGATCAAGTGTCTGTCCAAGTCTCCAGACAACTCATAATATCTCCTCACTTTGTTAATTCAGGAGTCTGACCGTTCTTGAGCTCCTCACATGCATAGGGCATTTCCTCCCTCTGTTTTTATGTATATATAATCTCCATTCACTTCACCAGTTTGATTCCCTTCCTTAATTTTAAGTTACAGTATAAATGTTGTTTTCTTTCAAAAAAATCCTTTTTTATATTCCCAATGCAAAACTGGTCCCTTTCTCCTATAGCACTCTGTCTATTTTCTTTATAGTAGTTATTGGGTTTAGTAATTATATATTTATTTAGATAATTATTTGCTTACTGTGTCTTCCATGTAGACTTGAAACATCATTGAGGCCCAGACAATGTTTGCAAACAGTCAGTAACTAGTTGGTGAATAAAATAATGACAAATGTGATAAAATAATGTTTTCTGAAGATTAATATAAGAGAATTGTGTAGAATGTATTAGAAAGGAAGCATCTCCAGGTGAGAAATCAGTTAAAAGCTTATGGTAAAAGACTTGGTGTGTCATTAGGAAAAATAATAATATGATTGTAGTGAGACTAGAGAGATAAATAAAAATTAGAAAATTATTTTGAAGGGAAAATGTAAAATTTTTTTACATTAGATACTATGTGTAAGAAAATAGTATCAGAATTCCCAAATGTTGAAATACTAGTTAGGAACTTGTGGGTATACTATTATGATCTGTACTTTTTTTCTATTGTAAATTCTCCTTTTTTATTTCTACATTTATTTTTTAATCATTTTTTTATTTTTCAATCTTTAGTTTGATATTAGTTTCAGGTGTACACCCCAGCGATATAATTTCTAAGTGATATCCTGATAAAACTTGCAATCATCTGACACCATACATAGTTATTAGAATATTATTGATTATATTCTATAAAAAAGAACCAGTCAAAAATGAAGGATGCACTAACTAAAATGATAAATAATTTACAGAAAAACAATAATAAAATAGATGAAGCCAAAAATAATTTCAGCAATTTGGAAGATAAGGCAGCAAAAAACACCAAGTGAAAAATGAATCCAAAAAAATGAGGATAGTGTAAGCAGTTTGGGACAACTTTAAGCAACAACATTTGCATCATAAGAGTGTTGAAAGGAGAAGAGAGAGAACAAGGAATTGTAAACCTATTTGAATAATTAATAAGAAAGAATTTCCCTGTCCACGTGAAGGAAATAGTCATACACATATAGGAAGTGCAGGGAGTACCAAACAAGAAGAACCCAAAACAGTGCACACCAAGATACTTCATAATTAAAACGCAAAAGGTTAAAGCTCCCATAAGACTGTCAGCTGATTTCTCAACAGAAACTTTGCAGGTTGGAAGGGACTGGCAAGAAATATTCAAAGTGATGAAAACAAGGAACTACAACCAAAATTAATCTACCCAGCAAAACTATCATTTAGAATTGAAAGATACATGAAGAGCTTCTCAGATAAGAAAAAGCTAAAAAAGTTCATCACCACCAAACCAGTATTATGTGAAATGTTAAAGGTTTTCTTTAAGGAAAAGAAGGAAAAAAGATAAAAAATATGAACAATAAAGTGTCAACAAATACATATCTATCAACAACTCAATCTAAAAAAACAAAATAAACCAACAGGACAGAAACAAACTCATAGATACAGAGAACATTTTAACAGTTGCCAATGGAAAGGGGTTTGGGAGGATGGGAGAAAAGATAAAGAGATTAAGATGTATAAATTGGTTGTTACAGAATAGTTATGAGGACGTAGTGTACAGCATAGGGAATGTATATTTATTTTTTAATACTCTCTATTCTTCATTTTCCTCCATGTAGCTTAATCAAAATCAGTGACTTGGCAAATAACACTCTTAGCAACAATCTTACAAGATATCAAAATATAAATTACATAAGCAGTTGCAATGACAGGATGAGAAGTTCTGACTATGAATCATTAAAGAAATTTTAATATACTGTCCTGTATCTCTAGAGTGATCATACATTTAAGTTTGCAACCTAGTTTAAGCCTGATTTCCTGGGGTTATTTTGTTAGCATCTACTCTTCACTCTTCTTATCACATTGAGATTGTCCAGGCTTGAAAGTCTGTGTGTCTATAAAAATCACTAAATTTTCGTAATTATTCTAAGTACATTTTCAGAAATAAACTGAATATATCTTGTGCTTATATAGAATAAGTCTAAAGTTTTCTCCCCCCAAAGAAAAACATGGTTACATTAAGGCCCTTATGTTAAATATAAAGTCATTGCTGAATGAAGGCACATATTATACATTTATATTTACACAATTATGCAGTATTTGCAAATGTATAAATGATGAATCAGTATGAATAATGAATATAATAAGTAACATTGGTGATATCTGTTTTTAAGTATCCTTTCTGATAGAAACATGAGTTATTCATATTTAAATTTTTAAGAATATTACAAGCAATACATCTAAATTCTATCAAAGTGCATACTATATTCAAACATGATGGGTTTCCTCATGAATAGGTCAATAAGAAAATCTAGTTAGCCCAAATGATGGTATTAAGTTACTGTCAGTGTAAGAAACTAAAATTTGAATCATGTTGAGGTACAGGCAAACATAATCTGTTTTTAAGTATTTTAATGCCCACTGGAATAAAATATGCCTAGTAAACTGTTAAAAAAAACACCATTATTTGATTGTGTTTCCTCAGAATCATAATGTATGTGGCTTTGTTGAAGTCACTATGAATGTTTTATACCACAGAAATATATATATATATTGGTTTGCATGTTACAATTACATTCAGCTTTCTCTCTATATAATAAAGCATGTCTGCCTTTCTTCCAATCCCAAGTTTCTCCTGTTCTAGTAAGCAGGCCTTATCCATTTTCCACCGTAGGATAAGGCATATGATCTGGTTCTATGCCCTACCTTGCCCTTTACCTCTTCTTTCCCATTTATCATGTGGCTTCTGTTTCCTCTAGGGTCAGGGAGAAGTAATGTTTAGAGATAAAGGGGGCAAAAGCAAATTACTATACTTAGCAGGAGTTGTTTGTGCTCCTCACTTGACAACTGAAGGCTATTCAATGTCACCTGCTATGGCAGGAGACCAAGCATTAGTTTTTGCTCTCTTATGGCATTTCTGTAGAATGTTTGGGCACTCGCTTGCCCCTTACCTATTCTCCCCTACAACCTTGGGACTCTGAACTGCTCTTGGGCTCTATATACTCTCTGACCACATTTCCATAACACACCCTCAGCTTCTTCCCTAAAGCATCATACTTTAGGTGTCTTTTCACCCTGACAAGCAGTCATTTTTTATGCGTTTGAACATAGAAAAACTCCCTATTGCCAGATGTTGGTGAAATGCAGCTAACTCTAACTGCAGCCCTCTTTCTTCATCTTATTTTCTAGTGGACCTTTATGATATATACATTAACTCTAAAAAAGCTATGTGTGCTTTGCTCTTAAAGTAGTCAAAAACTTTCTGTAGTTTATATGAATCTATCTAGGAGTAAGATACATCCTTTTTGACAAGCATCTCCTATGATTCAGAGTGATACTTTGCTGGTCTCTTACTTGATTTGAGGAGGAAACTATAATTTGTCTTTCCCCACACAGAGAAGTGGAGAAATAAAAGACTTATACTTCCTGTAAAAGACAGGAAATTCCTTTTAAAATTCCTTAAAAGAGACTACATCTCTTTTAAACAAATTATTTTCTATTATACAACACCTTATTTCCAATTTTTCTTTTCTTATTTAGATAAGTTGGAATGAATAATGGGTTTAGGGTCACAAAACTGGTTTAACCATATTTTATCACACCCTGGGAAAATGATCTAACACTATCACTTGCTATATTTTCATACTTAACTATCACTTGTTGTCCTTGTAGAAATGACTTCAGGCAAAACACTGAAACACTCAAAGAAAAAAAATATTCCATTTATCTATTTGCACATATGTCCTTTATGATAAGCCCTATTTGACCTACTTACTTAAAACTGATATTTTTACAATGTAGAATAGTTTAAAATAGAACTCTTTAGTATTGAAGAGAATGTTATCTTGAATATACATTCCCCACCCTGAAAGTTAGATGCCTATTGGTATAAAAAGAGACATTTTTTTTCTTTTCCAGATTTTTCTAAGTGTTATATTTTATATTATATTTAATAATGCCATGATGTGTTTTCTTTGCTTTTTGACATCATCTACAATCTCCAAAGGAGTAATGCACATAACAAGAATGTTTTAAAATTTATTCTGCACTACATTAATTTACATGGAAACACGTGGTCATTACAAAATATCTGTAGCCCAACAGATTATGTCTTTTCTTTGGATGTAATTTACATCAATTTATAATATAGTTGAAACAGTTACATTTTGTTTACTAGGCTATGGTATTCAACTGTTGAGTTAAACCTAGATGCTGCCCTGAAGATGATTTGCAAATGTACTTAACATTACAACAAGGCGATTTTATGTAAAGGAGATTCATCTTGATAATGTGAGTTGGCCTCATCTAATCATTTGAGGACCTTAAGAGCAAAAGCTGAGTTTCCCAGGCTCCAAATAATTCTGCTTCAAGACTAGCAAAATCCAGTCTGAATTTTCAATCAGTCAGTCTGCCCTGTGGGTTATGGGCTTGGTGTCCTCACTATTGCATGAGTAATTTTTAAAAATAAAGCTCTCTCTGTGTTACTGGACCAAAGGGGTCCTTTTGCCAGTGTGCATCAATGCCTAATAAGACATGAACAGGAGTTTGCAACAAAGAAAATAAGGGCTTATTTTCAGAAAGTAGTGTAGGTCTGGAGAGAGGGGAGTTAATGCTTAAAGACCTGGCTCCCTGATGGCTTTCAGGAGATGGGTTATATGGGGGAAAATTCACTAACCATGGTGACTGAGTTAGGGTCATTGTCAGTGACCTGGTCTTTACTGATTCATCTGCGCTAGAATATGGGGTAGTTGATCAGTGCATCTTGTCCTGATGTCAGCCATCACATCACTTACTCTTGTTTCACTACTTTTTTGGGCCTGAAATGGAAACACAGCTGGGGCTAAGATGTTATTTTTAGTTTGACAAAATCTCTGTTTCTGTGGTCAACAGACTCAAAGCTTTATTTCTAAGATTACTTGAGGACTATCACTGTCCTGAAGGCTTGATGATGAAGGGAGTGGTCCTACGAGAAGAAAGAGGCAGGTGAGCCAGGGTCCTGGATGAGGCAAATTTAAATCAAAAGGAAAGAAAGGAGAAAAGATTATATCTAATAAATGGAATTTTTATGTGGATACACACATACATATATCTATATTTATAGATATATCTATATTCTATTAGTTCTGTTTCTCTGAGAACACTGCCTGATAAAAGTTATACCTATAATTATTATATTGTTTATTTTTTAATTCTGCAATAATATAAGGCAGATGTAGATAAGTTATATTTTACTAATGCCATAATCATTATTGCTTGTTTTCTTACCTTGGCACAGTGTAACATACCTTTTTTCTTTCATCATTTTTCTTTTCTTTAATACTTTACTTTCTGTTCGTTTTTATGAAAATTTTGATTCATGTTAAAATCAGAGAAATGAACAAACTAAAAAATGTATTTTGCATAAAATTTATAAAAATATTATGTATCTTCCAATTGAAATCCTGTTGGGTGCTGGTAAGAAAAGAAAGCTTTAGGACATCTTGAAAAGTGAGTCATGGGGCCCTGACTAGGTTATTAAGTTAGTTGGAGCATTGTCCCATACACCAAAAGGCTGTGGGTTCAATTCCTGTTCAGGGCACCTACCTGGGTTATAGGTTTGATCCACCAGTTGGGTTGTGTGTGGGAGGAAATAAATCAATTTTTCCCTCACATTAATGTTTCTCTATCTTTTCCCCTTTCATTCTATTTAAAATCAATGAGAAAGCATATCCTTGGGTGAGGAGTGAAAATAAAAAGAAAAGTGAGCTCTATGTAATTAATGCAATTATTAAGATTCAAATGTTAAATATATGATATAAATAAAGATTACCTTTTATATATAGTTCACAATGAAATTATATGGTGACTTCTTTTGCTTGAATAGCATTTAAAATTAATAAAATAAAAGACCTGATCATTGTGACTGTTCCACTGGGAATTACTCAGTTAAAAGGACTAATTCAGATCCTCACTATAGACTGCTATACTTGCTAAGGTCAGAATGAACAAGTGTTGTAAAACTTTGGAGTCTGTCTTCTACTATTTAAAAAAGTAACTTTTTTATTACCACTCTGCAACTGGAGTAAACATGAATAAGGGGCATTGGAGATCTTGCTAAAGGAGAATTTTTTTTTTTTAAGAACACAGAGACTGACTTTTATGATGGAAATTGAAGAAGAAATTGAGGAAAAAGCAAATGACTGGAAGCATATATCACATTAATGGATTTGAAGAATTAACATTAACAAAATGTTCACACTCCCCAAAGCAATCTATATATTTAATGCAATTTCTACTTAAATATGAATGGCATATTTCACAGATCTAGAACAAA
This sequence comes from Furipterus horrens, assembly GCF_987537825.1. NCBI lineage: Eukaryota > Metazoa > Chordata > Mammalia > Chiroptera > Furipteridae > Furipterus > Furipterus horrens. The sequence goes on along the minus strand of NW_028327175.1, from coordinate 55,608,219 downwards.
AATCAATGTGTAACCAAAGAAGACTTCAAATAGCCTCAGCAATCTTGAGAAAGAAGAAAGTTGGAGACATCATAATACCTAATAACAAACTATATTACAGGGCTATTGTAATCAAAATAGCTTGGTACTGGAAAAAGAAAAGGCATATAGATCAATGGACCAAAACATGTAGCCTAGAAGTAAACCCATGTCAATATGGTCAATTAATATTTGACAAAGGAGACAAGAGTATACATTGGAGTAAAGACAGTCTCTTCAAAATTAGCCTTGGGAGAGCTGGACTGATACATGTGAAAAAGTTAAACTAGGCAACCAACATACATAATAAACAAGAATAAACTCAAAATGGATAAAAGAATTAAATGTAAGCCAGAAAACCACAAAAATCCTAGAAGAAAACACAGACAGTAATATCTCAGACATCACTTGTAGCAATACTTTTGTTACTATACCTTCTAGGGAAAGTGAAATAAAAGAAAAATTACACAAATAAGACTGCATCAAACTAAAAACCATCTGCACAGCAAAAGTTACACCAACAAAATGAAGGGAACCCATTCTTTAGGACAGCATATATGTTAATGATACATCTGATAGGAGTTAATTTCCAAAAAATATAAAATATATACACAACTCAACACAAGGAAGACAAACAATCTAATTCAAAAATAGGCAAAAGACCTGAGTAAACTCCTCTCTAAAGAGGACATACAGATGGTCAATAGACATGAAGAATGTTCAAAATCATTAATCATCAGAGACATATAAATTAAGACCTCACTCTTGCCAGAATAATGATGATCAGTAAATCAACAAAGAACAAGTTTTGCCAAAAAAAAAAAAAGTGGAGAAAAGTGAACCCATGTGCATTGTTTGTGGGACTATAGACTGGTGTACCCACTATGGAAAACAGTATGATGTCCCTTCAAAAAATTAAAAATGGAACTACCTTTTCACCCAACAATTTTACTTCTGGAAATATGTCCTAAGAATCCCAAAACAGCAATTCAAATGAATATGTGCACCCCTTTTTCATGGCAGAGTTATATAAAATAGTCAAGATCTAAAAACAGTCCAATGCCCATCAGTAGATGAGTGGATTAAAAAAGGTGTGGTACATTCACACAATGGAATACTACTCAGCTGTAAAAAAGAAGAACATCTTACCTTTTGCAATAGCATTGATTGACCTGGAGAATATTGTGCTAAGTGAAATAAGCCAATTAATGAAAGAAAAACACCATACAATCTCACTTATATGTGGAATGTAATGGAAAAAACAACAACTGATGAACAAAATAGAAATAGTGGCATGGAAACAAGAAACAGATTGACAGCTGTCAGAGGGAAGTGAGGTTGAGGGGACTGGATGTAAGAGGGTGAAAGCATTAGCCAAAGAACATATATGAGTCGTCGTCGTCGGCAGCCGTCCGTCTCGAGAGACGAGGGTGTAGCTTCTTAAGAGTCTATCTGCACCGCCGAGAATGGCTGTGCAGTCCGACTCGGGAGTGACACGGTATCTGTCTCCTCCCGTGTTGAATCGACATCTTGCGATGACGCTGGAGTGTCCTCTCCAGTGAAGCTGAAGCTACAGAGCCTCGAGAGACGATGGTGTAGCTTCTTAAGAGTCTATCTGCACCGCCAAGAATGGCTGTGCAGTCCGACTCGGGAGTGACACGGTATCTGTCTCCTCCCGTGTTGAATCGACATCATGCGATGACGCTGAAGCTACAGAGCCTGGGCAGGGTGATATGGAGGGTCTGCTGTTGCCCATGCAGCAGACCCCCCCTCTCTTCACAGCTGAAGGGTCCAAGGGAAAGACGGAGTCGATACAGCTTGACTTCAGGTGCGCCGCAGGAGTTGCCGGTGTTGACTACAACGTCAAACCGCCTTAGGGACTCCGGCTCCGGATTTTCTGTCGGGGTTTACTCCCTTAGCCTTTCCCCTGAAGAGGTATGCCGCAAGGCAGCGGAGGTTTTTTGGAGTCAGAGTTTTCCTTCTCTGATGTACCCTGACTGGAAGATCGAACCAGCGACACTTAGCTCGCAGGCCGACGCTCAATCCACTGAGCTAAACCAGCCAGACATATATGAGTATGCATAACATATAGACACAGACATCAGGTTACTGATGGCCAAAGGAGATCAGGGACTGGGTGGTAAAAGGGGTGAAAAATGACGAAATCTGCAATAGTCTGTACCATAAAAATGAAGTTAAAGAAGACAAAAATAAAGAACTACTTCAAATATAGGGTCTGTGTTATGTGCTGGAAGAGAACACTTGACAATGGGGTTGGCTCCATTAAATACTTAACCACCACCTGCATGAACTGCTAGGAGGAGCATGAAACTTGGAAATATATACCAAAATCCCCACAAATGTTCAGACCTTTCAAATATGAATTTCATTTCTAGAAATGTTGCCTGTGAGTATATTTATATCTCTAGAAAAAAGCAATTGTGCTCAGAGATGTTTAGTAAATGTAACACTAAAAATTGAAAACCACATTAACTCCTACTTTGAAGGAGAATTATAATATTTAGAACCCATCTTACTGAATTACAAAAATTGCACTGGGGTTCCAACTTCTCAATATTAGATAGATTTAATAATTCATTTGAACATGAGTTTTTAGGAGTTATATCATCCTCAGAGAATTCATAAAAGAATGCTTCAGATTATTATAATGTTTAAATTAAATTATTGAATACTTGTGAATATAGGTCTTTGGTTGACTACCAAATGACTGAATGTTAAATTCAATATTTGGACAAAACTGTGGCTAAGATGAATATCAACAACATAGTTTGTATTTATTGGACTAAAGGCAGTAACTGAATAAGAAAAATATAACATTTAATAAATTAAATACATTATCAGTTAAAGTAGTTTTATTATAAGATGAAAACAATAATTTCTTGATTTTTTTAAAATATAAAAATGTTACATGCTATTGTGATTTTATTGTAGGGAATATTTTCATTTCTAAAGTGGACTCTTTTATTTTTTTAGTTCTTTAAATGGATTATTTATTTACTTATTTATGTATTTAAATTTTATTTTTTGGTTTTTCAATTACAGTTGTCACATTTTTTCCCCATTGCCCCCCCCCATGCAGCCAACCCCTTCTCCCACAATCATATCCCTCCCCGTTGTCCATGTCCATGAGTCATTTATACATGTTCTTTGACTAAACCCTTTCCTTACTTATCCCCCTTCTCTCCCTTTCCCCTCGCTCCTAATAACTGTTATTCTGCTCCTTGTTCTATTTAGTTCATTTGTTTATGTTGTTCTTTAGTCTTCTGTATTAGGTGATATCATATGGTATTTTTCTCTCTTTACCTAGCTTATTTCACTAAGCATAATTCCCTCTAGTTCCATCCATGTTGTTGCAAATGGCAGGAGTTCCTTCTTTCTTTCTGCTGCATAGTATTCCATTGAGTAAATGTACCACAGTTTTTTGATCCACTCATCTACAGATGGGCACTTAGGTTATTTCCAGCACTTGGCTATTGTAAATAGTGCTGCTATGAACATAGGGGTGCATAAGTTCTTTTGCATTAGGGTTTTAGGATTTTTCAGGTATAATCCTAGCAGTGAAATCACTGGTTCAAAAGTCAGTTCCATCTTTAGTTTTCTGAGGTAATTCCATATTGTTTTCCATAGTGGCTGCACCAGTCTGCATTCCCATCAACAGTGCAAGAGGGTTCCCATTTCTTCACATCCTCACCAGCACTTGTTTGTTGATTTGTTGATGATGGCCATTCTGACAGGTATAAAGTGCTATCTCATTGTGGTTTTTATTTGCATCTCTCTGAAGGCTAGTGATGTTGAGCATTTTTTCATGTGCCTATGGACCTTCTGTATGTCCTCTTCGGAGAAGTGTTTGTTCAGGTCCTTTGCCCATTTTTAAATTGGGTTGTCTGTTTTCTTGATGTTGAGTCATATAAGCTCTTAATATATTTTGGAGATCAGTCCCTTCTCTGAGATATCATTGGAAAATATGTTTTCCCATATGGTTGGTTTCCTTTTCATCTTGCTGATGTTTTCTTTTGCTGAGCAGAAACTCTTTAGTTTGATGTAGTCCCATTTGTTTATTTTTTCCTTTCTTTCTCTTGCCTTAGGAGATGTATCCGTGAAGATATTGTTACGTGGGATATCTGAAATTTTCCTGTCTATGTTTTCCTCTAGGGCTTTAATGGTGTCATGGCTTACATTTAAGTCTTTGATTTATCTTGAGTTTATTCTGGTGTATGGTGTAAATTGGTGGTCTAGTTTTATTTTTTTGCACGTCTCTGTCCAGTTCTCCCAGCATCATTTGTTGAAGAGGCTCTTCTCACTCCATTTTATGTTCCTTCCTCCTTTATCAAATATTAGTTGACCATATAGTCCTGGATTTATTTCTGGACTCTCTATTCTGTTCCATTGATCTATACATCTATTCTTATGCCAGTACCAGACTGTTTTGATCACAGTGGCTTTGTGGTATTGTTTGATGTCTGGTATTGTGATTCCTCCTGCTGTGTTCTTCTGTCTTAAGATTGCTTTTGCTATCCAGGGTCTTTTTTGGTTCCATATGAATTTTTGGAGTATTTGTTCTAGGTATGTGAAATATGTCATTGGTATTTTAATAGGGATTGCATTGAATCTGTAAATTGCTTTGGGTAGTATGGCCATTTTGATGATGTTGATTCTTCCCATCTAAGAACATGGTATTTGCTTCCATTTATTTGTATCTTCCTTAATTTATTTCTTCAATGTTACATAATTTTCAGAGTACAGATCTTTTATCTCTTTGGTTAAGTTTATTCCTAGGTACTTTATTTTTATTGTTACTATAGTATATGGTGTTTTCTTTTTTGTTTCTGTCTCTGATATTTTATTGTTGGTGTACAGAAATGTCTTAGATTTCTGTATATTTACTTTGTACCCTGCTATTTTGCCAAATTCGTTTATTATATCAAGTAGTTTTTTAGTGGAGTCTATGGGGTTTTCTATGTATATTATCATGTCATCTGCACATCATGATAGTTTTACTTCCTCTTTCCCTATGTGGATGCCTTTTATTTATTTTTCTTGTCTGATTGCTGTGGCTAGGACTTCCAATGCTATGTTGAATAGGAGTGGAGAGAGTGGACATCCTTTTCTGTTCCTGACCTAAGGGGGAATGCTTTCATTTTTTGCCCATTGAGTATGATGTTGGCTTCAGGTTTCTCATATATAGCCTTAAATATGTTAAGGTATGCTCCCTCTATTCCCATTTTGCTGAGTGTTTTTATCATAAATGGGTGTTGTACTTTATCAAATGCTTTCTTTGCTCAATTGATATGATCATGTGATTTTTGTCTTTCATTTTGTTTAGGTGATGTATTATATTTATTGATTTGCAAATATAAAACCATCCTTTCATCCCTGGGATGAATCCCACTTGAACGTTGTGGATGATCTTTTTAATGTATTGCTGGACCCTATCTGCCAATATATTTTTGAGGATTTTGGCATCTATGGTCATCAGTGATATTGACCTGTAGTTTTCTTTGTTGTGTCTTGACCTGGTTTGGGGATTAGCATAATACTGGCTTCATAGAAAGAGTTTGGGATTTTCCCCTCTTCTTGGATTTTTTGGAATAGTTTGAGGAGGGTAGGAGTTAGTTCTTCCCTAAATGTTTTGTAAAACTCACCTCTGAAGCCATCTGAACCAAGGCTTTTGTGTGCTGGAGATTTTTTTATTACTGTTTCAATTTCATTCTTAGTTATTGGTCTGTTGAGACTTTCTACTTCTTCTTGATTCAGTTTTGGAAGGTTATATGTTTCTAGAAATTTGTCTATTTCTTCTAGGTTGTCAAATTTCTTGCCATACAGTTGTTTGTAGTAATTTCTTACAATCCTTTGTATTTCTGAGGTATCAGTAGTTATTTCTCCTCTTTAATTTATGATTTTGTTTATCTGGGTCTCTCTCTCTTTTTTTCTTGATGAGCCTGGCTAAAGTCTTATTGATTTTGTTTATTTTTTCAAAGAACCTTTTTCTACTTTTGTTGATCTTTTGAATTGTTTGTTTAGTCTCTATGTCATTTAATTCTGCTGTGATCTTGATGATTTCCTTACTTCTTCTTGCCTTAGGCTTTGTTTGTTGTTGTTGTTCTAGTTCTTGTAGCTTTAGGGTTAGATTTTTTATTTGAGATTCTTCTATCCTTTTCGGATATGCCTGTATTGCTATGAACTTCCCTCTCAGGACTGCTTTTGCTGTTTCTCACAGGTTTTGGGTTGTTGTGTGTTCATTATTATTAGTTTCCAGAAACTTCTTGATTTCTTCTTTGATGACATTGTTAACCCATTCATTATTTAATAGAATGTTATTCATTCTCCATGAGTTTGATGTCTTTGATTTTTTTCCTTGAGGTTGATTTCTAGTTTCAAGGCATTGTGGTCTGAAAAGATGCTTGACATAATTTTAATTTTCTTGAATTTTTTGAGGCTTATTTTGTGTCCTATCATGTGGTCTATCTTTGAAAATGTCCCATGTGCATTTGAAAAGAATGTATATTTTGCTTCTTTGGGGTGAAAATTTCTATATATATCAGTTAAGTCCATGTGGTTTAGTGTGTTGTTCAATGCCTGTATATCTTTGGTGTTTCTTTGCTTTGAAGATCTGTCTGTTATTGATAATTGTGTGTTAAAGTCCCCTACTATGAGTGTGTTGTTGTTAATATCCTTCTTGTGGTCTTCTAGTGTTTTCTTTATGTATTTGGGTGCTCCTAAGTTGGGTGCATATATGATTTCTAGAGTTATATCTTTTGGATGGATTGTTCCCTTAAGTATTATGAAATGTCCTTCTTTGTCTTCTTTTATTGCCCTTGTTTTGAAATCCGTTTTGTCTGATATGAGCATTTCTACCCCAGCTTTTTTTTCTTGTCCATTTGCTTGGAATACTTTTTTTCATCCCTTTATTTTCAGTCTGTGTAAATCTTTTGTTTTAAGGTATGTTTCTTGTACACAGCAAATATGTGGGTCCTGTTTTTGTATCCATTCTGCTACCCTATGTCTTTTAATTGGAGCATTTAATCCATTTACATTTAAGGTTATTATTGACATGTTTTTGTTCATTTCCCTTTGTACCTGTGTTCCTCTCCTTCTCTTTTTTTTCTTCTTTTTCTTAAGACATTTCCTTTAGCATCTCTTGCAATGCTGGTTTGGTGGAGATGTATTCTTTTAATCTTCCCTTGTTTGGGAAACTCCTTATTTCACCTTCCATTTTGAATGAGAGCCTTGCTGTGTAGAGTATTCTTGGTTGTAGGCCTTTGTTTTTCATTGCTTGAAATATTTTTGACCATTCCCTTCTGGCTTGTAGTGTTTCTATTGAGAAATCAGTCAATAGCCTCATAGGAGCTCCCTTGTATGTTATTTGCCATTTTTCTCTTGTTGCTTTTAGGATTCTCTCCTTGTCTTTGAATGCTGCCATTTTAATTATAATGTGCCTTGGAGTGGGCCTTTTGGGGTTCCTCTTCATTGGGACTCTCTGTGCTTCTTGGACTTGTATGATTTTTTCTCTCATCAGGTTAGGAAAATTTTCTGTCATTACTTCTCCTAAAGTGGACTCTTGAAGTTGATGTAGGTAGGTTATAAAAAAGACTTTTTAAAAACAATTAAATTTATTTGGGTGACATTGGTTAATAAACATATAGGTTTCAAGTGTACATGTCTATGATTCAAGATCTGTATACTGCACTGTGTGCCCCCCACCCAAAGTCAAACCATCTCTCATCACTATAGAATTTAAATCTCTGCCAGTAGAAGGAATTGGCAATGGTGATACTGTCACCAAATCATTAATATTTAATTGTTATTCTCTTCAAAAACAGTTAAATATGGTAAAGATTTTTCTAGAATAGATTTTTGTTTGAAGGTGATTATGCAAGTTTATTGAAATAATCCTGAGAAGTAAAGCTTCTGTATACAACTTAAAAAGATGCATTCACATGATATTCAGTAGATTGTTGTCTTCAAATGTATGCATGTGTGTGTGCATGCACACACACACACACACAAATTTTAGCCAGATGACTCAGTTATTAACTTTAGTTATCCGCTATAGACTTATGTGTCTTTAAAGGAACAGACACATGTTACAGGAACCTAAAATTGGAATTAAATGACAAAACATGGTTTCACTTAGCATTGATTCCAACAGAAAGATTTCCAAATTTATAAATTATTTATAATGGAGAAGCAGTTACAAATAGAGAGGAACGTGATATTTTGCTTTACCTTCAGTTATTTGTATCTCTCTTTTATAAGCTACCTTTTCAGCAGTGATTTATGCCATCTGCCTTAATTTAATTCTATAGTGAAAAACTCAGAGGATCAAGTGGTCCCCAGATGAGTATTTCTGTATAGAAGTAGATACTGATCTATAGGAAAGAAAACATGAAGTATTAAGAAGACCAAGAATCAGGAGAATTGGGGGAAAGGCCATTGAAAATAAAATATACCAACTTTCTTCTAGATTTCTCTTGTGACAGAATAGTCATGTGAGAGTATATTTACTCATTGACTTTTTCAGAAAAAGAAATAATAGAGCATAGAAACGAAAACTAAGTCACCTCTTGCCAAACAATGTTTATAATGCCAATGCAGATGTCTCAGTAGCTGAAAGAGAAACATAAGAAAGTAAAATGGAATGAATAACATAAAGAACAGAAAGCAATCTGAAGAAAGGTAAATGAGGCATGAAAAGCAAGAAGAGGACATGAAATTGGAGGCAGGATAAAAGGATCAGAGGGAAAATGAAGTCTTATTTAAAACTTAGCCCTGGCTGCTGTGGCTCAGTGGATTGAGCATCGTCCTGCGAGCCAAGTGTCGCCGGTTCGATTCCCAGTCAGGGCACATGACTAGGTTGCACATCAGGTCCCCTGTTGGGGGTGCGAGTGAGAGGCAACCACACAGTGATGTTTCTCTCCCTCTCTTTCTCCTTTCCCCTCTCTCTAAAAAAACAAATAAATAAATAAATAAACTAAATTAATTAATTAATTAATTAAAAAAATAAGAATAAATAAATAAAATTTAGGTATTAGTGAGTTTTCATCTATTCATTAATTATCAAATTATTTTTATTATTCATATTATGTTGCAATTTTATAGCTAGTAAAAAATTTTAACTCACTTTTTGGAATTCAAGTCTATCAATATTTTTAAAATATAAAAGGTACAATATATAATGCAAATGTAATTAAAAAAATAATTGAACACAGTCTATTATTTAATCATTTTTAAAAAACTATATCATCTGGACTGAAACCTTTCCTTGGGAAAGGTATCTGTCATTTGCGCAAAATTAATGCCCAAATCCTGTTAGTGTCAGACAAGACTCAAGTCCAGTCTATCAGTAAGTATAGGCTATTATGTCTTTCTGTGAGATGACTCCATTTCAGCTTAACTTTAGGAGACATGTTCATACAAAGCAACAAACACAAATGATTGTAGGGAGTAGGAACCAGGGAAGAGGAAAGATGATTGTGCTAGGTCTCAGTCATAGAGAAGCCTGAGATCAAAGAAGATAACTGGGACAGAACGATTACTGAGGAATTAACGCAGGATTTTCAGTTCAGTGTGTGGGGGAACTTCAACACATGAAAATAGGGAGCATACAATTTATCCCATAATACTCTCACATTAGCCCACATATGGCCTTTAGCAATTCATGAAAAGTTTTTGCTGAATATTTATCTGCTTGTGGGTCAGCCATTCGTTCCTTTACGATTCCACACAGGTAAGTAGTGCTAACATATAGTCATTCTTTACAGGGGCTGTCTTGGAGTTGAGGCTAGTTGTTGACCTGAAACATCAATTTTTTGGATACAGTTTTTAAAACATTATGGCTTTGTAGATTATCCTGATTCTACTTGTTAAGGTGAGGATGATGCTCTTTCTAACTCTCAACATTCTGGAAAACAGAAAATTACTTTTAATAATTAAAAATATATATACTCTTGATGTACTTTTTTAATCTCCTTGTCTTTCCAATTTTAGCATCCTACATGGATCAAACATTGAAACTTTTTTTTATTATGTTTATGTACACTAACCATCTAGGTAATCTTAACTAGTTTCATGTCTTTAAACCATTCATATTTTGATGATTTCCCAGTCGGGATATTATACTGTGGGTTTTTTTTCTTTGCCAAAGTATGTGCATATATCCCTACTAGACATGTACTTAGGTATCTAAAGAGCATTTCAAACTTAACTTGAAATTGACATTTGTTCTCAAAAGGCATCTTCTTAGTGAGCTAGTCCTTGCCACTCTATTTAAATTTTCTGTAATGGCCAACATGTTGTATCATCTTAATAGCTATTAGATATTAAATAAAATTATGTTGTTTAGTTTTCTTCTCATGGAAACAAGTTATTTGTTGTGATCTCCATTGAATCTTTATCACATAGAAAAGGGTCAGATTCGAAGGAGGTACTTAATAAACTAAAAAAATTAAAAATATAATTAAAAGGTTGGGAGATAAAGTTGAGAAAATGTCTCCAAGACTATTATAAAAATAAAAGTGATAGAACATAGAATATGTGGTGATGAAAGATTATTTGACTTTGGGTAATGAGAACAGTGCAATATACATACAAATCATGTATCATGAAATGTACACTTGAAACCTTTATGATCCTATTAACCAATGTCACCCCAACAAATTTAATTAAAAAGATAACTATGGCAGTGAAACCCTATGTAACTACCAGTACTCACCAACAACATGAATACATTTTACACCTGTTAGTTTGAGTGAAAGAAGCCTGCCACCAAAGAGTACATATGGAGTGATTTCATTTGTACAGAATATACATATTTCAAGAACAGGCAAAACTAGCTTATGATGATAGAGGTCAGAGGGGTGATAATGACTGGGATGGGGCATGAGGGAGCCTTCTGGGGGTAAAGGGAACTTTCTATATCTCGATCTGGGTGATAGTTACATGGGTACCCAAGTATGTAAAAATTCACTGAACTGTGCACTTAAGATGTGTGTACTTGCCATATGTAAAATATACTTCACTAGTAAAGAAAAATAAACAATGGGCAATCTTCTCTCTAAAATTTTTCTTTTTTTAGAAACAGCCATCTGATGTAGCCTTTCTTGAATTACTTTTGCCCATTATGCAATTCTGTCATAGGAATAGCAAGAATCCCCCAATCTTGCTTTCAATCACCTCTTTAATGATGGTGATCACAGAGAATAATTTAATTTTCTCTTATATAGCTGAGTGTCATGGGCAACCAACTGTCCATCTGTTAATGATAATGGGATTTTCATTGCCTTTAGCAGTAAAAGCAGATAATTAAGCTCACATTTCTTCCATTTTAGTACAATTTTTTTTATCTATAATGTACTTTTGGTTCCAAAGGGTGAATCAGACAGTTTCTTATTTTAAATCAAGATAAATCATCTCAGCTGCAAAAAACAAAGAAAGCTGAAAGGATGTCTGTACAATGAGATTTGTAATGTGGGTAGAAACCAATAGTAGATCAAAGACAAACAATGAATGTCTTAAATACCACCAACAGTACCATCTCCTCTGAACACATAATAAAATACTGAAGATGAGAACCTTATGATTTCATTCATATATGGGATAGAAAACTGAAACTCATAGATAGAGTCAATAGTATAGTGGTTACCAGAGGGACAGGGTGGTGGAGTAAAGATAAAGGGGGTCAAATATGTGTTGAAAGAAGATGATTTGACTTAGGATTGTGGGCACACAACTCAATATACAGTACAGATAATGTATCACAGAATTGCATACCAGAAACTGTTAACAAATAGCAATTGGGATCCTGCTGCCCTGTGCCACCCACTAGTTCAAATTCCAGAGGCAAAAGTTTGGTGATAAAGAGTCGTTATTCAAAATCAGTTACTTAAGCCTATCAAGTCACAGATTTAATCACTTAAGTCTATCAATTAAGGCTAAACTCTAGCACCTGAGTTCTCCTGGCATTTCCATTCACTTCTGTAGGTTAGCTTACAAACTAAAACAGGTTACACAAAAGCTACACAATTTTGGAAGAATAACAGGCTTCTGCCTCAGAGCCTGTTCCCTCTAGAACACCCAAAGAATAAACCTGCCACTCTCTGCCAGGCCAGCCTAATCCTAGGCTGCACCTGGAGTTCCTTCCAGGTGCAAAATAACATCCACTGAAAAATAGAAGCAACTACAGCATGATCATCCAGTCATCCTTGAGGAAGAAGAGTTCAAGATCCAGAGAGAGTCTAAGTCAAAGCCTGAGAGAGAGCCAGCTCAGGAGCCAGAAAAGCTCTTGAGCCAAAGAGCCAGCTCTCTTTTTATTTCATTTGGAATGCCAATTGAATCCTAGACTCCTTTCCATTGCTTCAGCAATCTCCTCCTATGGCCCCTCTTACTTCTCCCCAGTGATCTTAGTCAGATCTCTCTGTATCAAAACCTATATACCCTTATTAATCAATGTCACCCAATAAATAGTATTAAAAGATAAAAATAAAATAGATATTAATGAAAATTTTTCATTAATTTTGTGTGGGTGAGGGAGGAGACTCTAGAAGAAGAAATAAAAAGAAAGAAAGAAAGAAAGAAAGAAAGAAAGAAAGAAAGAAAGAAAGAAAGAAAGAAAGAAAGAAAGTTAAAAAAATACCAAAAAAAGGAGAAACCAATATAGGTTAATATCTGAGAACTGATGACTATGGTTTATGAGGGAGAAAAGGCACATTACTTTTATTTAAGTTATTACACATGGTATATAATCTTTTAATATCAGAACATTAAATTCAAAAATAAAAATCCTAAGTGCTTCCAGTTACAAAAGAAAAACATTTCATATCAAACAATATGGAACTAGAATGACTTCAGACCACTCAGCATGAGAAATATTTACAAGTTGAGAGTAGAATAACCTCAAATTTTTAATACAAATGATTTTAAATCTAGAATTATACTCAATCAACTCTTGCCATGTGTGAGGTAAGGAATAAAATATTTTCAGAAGTACAATAATATAAACATTTTTGTTATATATGCCCTTTCTTAAGAAGTTGTTAGATAATTAAAACAGCTAAATAAGGGAGTAACCAATGAATAAATGAAATAACTGTGTCTTTAATATACAGGGAAAATAAAGGAACTACCTAGAAAATAGGTCTGTCCCAGTCCTAGAGAGTAGGGACATGGAGAATTGTGTGTGTGTATAATAATCAAAATGCTTGGAAATTTGCTGAAAACTTGCAAAAAAATATAATAGATACACAGAGATCTTGGAGGGCAGGAAGAACACATATGTATGTTTGTGTGCATATGTGTAGATCAAGGTATTGAAGGGATACAAGAAGGTGCTGAAGAAGCTTGAAGCAGGAAAAAAAGATAATACCAAATCAAAGCAAGATAAAACAATATAAACAAATTATTTGAAAATAGAGAAGTGCCAAAAGACATCCTTAAGGGTTTGGGAAAGGTGCAGCAGGAGATTGTTCCATTTACTTTTGGAATTTTTAGTATTAAAAAGACATATACACTTTTAAAAGACAGTAGACTTGAATGTATAGAGATATGCTACTTAGGCTCCATTCAAAGAAGTATTTGCTATAGCAGCCAGCATCCCCAGGTCCTCCAGTAGAGAGCCAATTTGTCCTAGGTCATCCTTTTTCTGGTGCAGGCCACATCTGGAAACATGGCTGAATATGGGGTAAGGGACAGGACATTTCCTTCTGACACAGGATAGTTCTGATAGGCCCTGGAGCTCTCTGGTAGTTATCAAAACTTTTATGATACTTTCTACTATATTTACTCTTTCTTTCTGCCTTTCTTTCACTGGTACTGATCATCTACAGATATTTGTTTACTCTATCTCAGTTTCTGCTTGAAGAATCTGAACTAATGCTGATGGTACCCAAAGTGGTCTGAGAATGAAGTTGATAAGATAATGTTTTCTCAGTGAACACTCACTGCCATCTTGGCACGAGGACCCCATTAGTTAGTGTAGTATACTTAGTTGTACTACAATATTAGGCATTTATCACACATGATCTAAGCTAGTCTGCATAGTAATATTATCCCCTGGCTAATATTGTTATTCTCATTGTGCTGAGAAAACTGAGGGTGGCAGATGCCAAAATCCTTATCTAAGGTCATGAATTTAATAAGAGGTAGAGATAGTATTCAAAACACAGTAGTTTGTTTATCTTGATCAGAACCGATGTTTAAAAATCCAGAGAAAAGAGCACATAATTATCAGATACAAAGATTTTTTTAAGTAATTAAGCCAAACAATATAATGAGAAAAGAAATTTATTTTCAACTATCCTTTTTTTCCTTGCATGCTCATGACTTATAATGCTACTAATTTGGACAGCTATAGTTTTGGTTCATATTTAATTTAACTTCAATGCAATAAATGTGCAAATCATAGCTTTGACTTTCCAAATGACATTGTGTGGTATTTTATTTTCAATTATGAACACCGTCTACCTCCTGAGGATTTCTAGTTAAGATCAGAGGATATGTCACAGTTAGGAACAGTCAACACATCAAGAGTCATGATGTGAAGCAGATTCTATAAATTTCTGTCAGATGGAATTATTTGTAATGATGAATAATCTTAGTTTCTATACAAGTTAAAACTTATTTTCAGTTGTGAAAAAAGTTTGTATATAGCAAAGGCTTGATTATATCTGTTCTTTTTTTAATGGAACATCTGGGATAGTGTTTGTCTATCACTGGATGCATAACTGCTAAAATTATTTATTCTAACATAAACCAAAATGTCTAATAGATGAGAGTGCAACAAGGCTGAACTAACACCATTACATTTATATTACAGAAAATGCAGGATTTATATGAAGAAACTTCAATTTATAGACAACTAAGATGTGTTTGATGAAAAATGATTTATGGAGGATACACAAATCAAGATTAATTCGGTGATTTTGCTCACTTTTATGGCTCCTATATCTCATTATAGTACTAGATATCTTTGGGCTGATATGTTTATTGAGGTATTTTTATTGCCCATTTACCTGTATTATGTCAAGGAAGATACTAAAAGAGCTAATAGCTTTTTCTTTTTTACACAGAATGGCTAGTGCAGTCTAATGAAAGTTACATGAAAAGGAAAATGGTTAATATGTAAAGTAGAAAGAGTTATCAGAGGCTACTATTGAAGTAAATAGAAAAGTAAATGGTTTACTTACAAAGAATGTCACATGGGTAGGTCAGAGAATACTAATAAGCACCATTGCCAAAAGTATTTTTTTCTTTTAATTTTTTTCTTTCACAAAGAAGTATGCAAGGGAGAAAATATTTAGTTCTTTATATAGACTATGACAGAATTGGCTTTTTAAATATGTGACAATACAGCATTACCTATGAAGACCATAATTTATTTGTTTTGCTTTAAAGAAGTTATTGAAATAAAAATGAATTAATAGTTTTCATGGCATTTAACAATGCCCTTGATGAATGAAAAAATTCTTTTATTTCCTACATTTAACAAAACATAGGTCATAAAAATGCAAAAATAGATTATTTTACTAAGTAGATAAGTGGATGAATGAGTAATCATTGAATCTGTTGATCAGAGTTGATGTGAAACGTAAGAAAGTATTCAGAAAAGAAAAGAAGGTGTTGCTTGCTATTCATAGTACTCTCGCAGGTTTTCTTTCTGAATGTAAGGTCCAGTGGTTGTACTCTTGCTGGTGCTGAAGAGCTGCAAGAGGCAGCTGATCCTTATTCCCACTATGGAAGTTTTTCTTGTTCTGTCCATTTTCTACAGGATAATCTTTAGTATCATTAAAACCATGCTAAAAAGAGCTAAGTAGAATGAGGGAATGATGGAGTGAAAAAAGTTGGTCCTTTGAATATTCATGTATACTAGAAGGTAGTAAAGAGAAAAATTAAGAACTACATATATATTTATAGAGAAAAAGTAATTCAAAACACGTGATAGTTGATCAATGGTGAAAATAACTGTTGGCATGCAAATCAATCTCTGCATTTCAGAGACACCAAAAAGAAAATACTAAATTTGATTATAATAAAATTCCACAAGAAAATGGAAAAAAAATTGTTAAATTAAAAAATTCAACCTAACCTGCCTTTTTCTATATAATAAATACTATACATTTATCTGCAGGCTCCATATTTAGCTATATACCACAAATTTGATCTGTTGTTTTATTTTTTATTTAATTATATAATTTCTTATACATGTATGAGGTCTGTCTCAAAAAAGTGCAGCCATTGTTAATATAACAAGAATGATTTGTGCAACATCAATGTAACCTGGCAGCCAAGAAGAGTAGACTAGTGCACATGTGTGAATAATGATGTCTTCACTGTACTAGTCAGTGGGGGTGATAGACCCCATTTACTGAGCATGTGTACTGTGTGGCTGTCGTATTCAAAATTACTGAGCGAGTAGAGCAACAGATCTGCATCAAGTTTTGCATTAAGATTGAGCATTCTTCTGCAGAAACTATTCAGATGATTTAGAAGGCTCTTGATGGTGATTCAATGAGTGCAGTGCAAGTGAAAGCATATAGCATAAATGCTTCAAAGATGGTGGAGAACCTGTTGAAAGTGACCCACATCCTGGAAGACCTGCAACAAGCAGAACACCTCAGAATTTGAATGTGTGTGGGCTATGATCACCAAAGATCCGTGACTTACACCGTGAGAATTAGAAGCTGATCTGGGGATTCCCAAAACTACTGTGCTGGGATTTTGATGCAAAATTATCATAACAAATTTGAACAAAGATATATTATAAGGAGAAAACAAATATCCTTTAAAAATATTAGCAAACTGAATCAGTGATATGTAAAAATAATATGCTATAAGCAAATGAGGTTTACAGCAGTAACATAGGTCTGTTTGACATCTGAAAATGTAAATCACCACATTAACTGATAAGATCAAGTAAGTGCATGGATGTCTAAACTCACAGGACTATTTGACAGAGGTCTTAGCCAAACCAGTAAATTTGAGAAGTACCTAAATGCATACAGATAACAGAAGAAAAGCTAAGTTAGGAATTCAAGCCATCTATCTTTAGAATACATAGATCTCAAAATTATGTCCATTTTTTTCCTAATAAATAAGTTCTTCTTGGTGTTATACTCTAGAAGTCTTTGACACCAGATTTTAAATCAAATTAAGCACTTATATATTTTTTAATTTACTCTTTATCTCCCTTCTCTCTATAAGTTACTCCATTTTCTAAGTATTTTTTGCTATTCCTTAGTCCCAGGGTCCCATTTCAATTCTTGTGGTCTAGACCTGTGTCCATTCTCATGCTGAAAATTTCCCTGTTCATTCATTAAAAGCAGTTCATACTTTCAATGGCTAATAGTTCTATATGAATACTCTTACTTTTAGTAAAAGCTGAAAATGTAATCATATTGCAAAGAATTTAGTCTAATAATGAGAATATGCATTAACATAAAATTTCTATATCGGAGATATTTGGAATCAGTCATGTCTTTCAAGGGATTTCACTTAAAAATGAATTACACTTTCAGCTGGTGTTTTGTCATTGTGTTCTGACTAGAGGAAAACTCCTTCACTACCAAAGTTAGGCCATGTGGTAAAATCAACACAGAGAGTTTATTTAATATAGCATTATCTCCCTTAATAGACTTGATGTTCTACATTAACATTCTATACTTAACTAATGCATATATAGGTGTTTTCCTTCATAGGAAAATTGTATTAGGTATATAATATTAAATTTAAAAAATAATTTATTGACTGCATATTGTTTGTTAGGTTTAGACACTGGCACAGGCAAATTTGCTCTCATAATTTATCTTTTTTTTTAAACTGCATTTCATATTATCGTTCTTATATTTAGGTATATTTTATAAATAGCTCATGGGTGTTCATAGTGGAAAGGTCTCCTTTTCTCTTTACCAATTTATTTGTATTATTTTATTAATACTGTATCTTTTTTAGACAATTCAGGGGACCTGAAAAAGTAGAGAAGAACTTACTTTTAATGAGCTTATGTAAGTTTCTCCAGGGTTTCTAATAAAAATAATTATTTTGGTAATAGTAGTAGTAGTGATCATCGTAACAATAACTACTACTTATTGAACATTTACTATATGACTGCATCATATTAAGTATTTACAATGACATTCACAACAATCCAATGTGATTGGTATATTATTATCCTTATGTTTAAATATAAGCACACAGAGACAAGATATTTTTTCCCAAGTTCACATAGATACTATGGTCCATGTCTGTCTGCCTGAAATTAAAACCACTCTAACAGGAGTTTTATTTACTCGCCATTACTTCCATTCTGGTGCAGAGCATTAAATTAAGAGTGTCAGAAAGAGGATAGTCTGAAATCCTTGGTTTTATCCCTGGCCGTGACTCAAAATAATCCAAGAGATGAAAATGTACACTTGTATATTTATTTTGTTACATAGGTCTATTGAAAGAAACTTCTGTTCCTATGTCAGATAGACATTGTAAAACCCATGGCAGAGATCAAATTAACTTGTATAAATGACTGAAATTTAGTGTGTAAAAAAGAAAGGGTAGGGACTTAGAAATATTTGGAATACCATCCCATAATATATTATCCTAGGAAATGAAGTTTCAGTTTTTATACATTCATAAGCTTAAGAAATTCATTTAATGAAGTTAAATATTGTAGTTCCTAAGGGTCCTTATCATTGACATAGAGTTGGTAAGAGCTGGAAAGACCTTAGAATTTCTCTCATATAATAGAAAGGAAGCTGTCAGGTTAAACGAATTATGAATTATGCAAGTATCACAAATAAGCTATTGACCCTGCATTAGAAAGCAAGACTGTATGACAAGTGCTCTCTTGCTTAGTGTTTGCAGACAGCATGTTTTCTGCAGCAGAATTGGCTTTTTCTCCACTCTCATTCCTTTCCCATCCACTGGCAGCCATTGCCATTAGTTTTGCATATTCTCCACCTGAGAAGGCTCCATATTATTACAGATAAGAAATAATTGTCACCCTCAGCAGAAATGCAGGGAGTGCACAGGGTTGATATTCTCATCATCGAAATAATTTTACCCCAAATCAGGGTTAAGTCACATTGATTAACAGGCATGAGCTTCAATATGGTATTGCCATTGATTGCCCTGCACTTGCCTGTGCTTTAGTAAAGGATTTCAATTTCCAGAATCTGTGCTTCATTTTTCACAAGTTGAAAATTTTCTCCAATTGGTGAAATAAAAATGACATTGAGGACTTTGCTCATTTCATTCCTTGATGGGAGCCCACCTCCAGTATCATGCTTCATTAAAAAGCCAACTAAGTCATCTCATTTCAGTTGGGACAGTGGGTACTCTGACAGTCTGATTCTATCCTTCAAATCTGAAAGCAGTGCAGCTCCCCACTGTGTTCTTGCCTTTCTAATCCACCATGACATTTTCTTTAACTGTATTGTTTTATCAGTATCAAGCTCAGTGGATTGAGCGTCGGCCTGCAAGCTAAGTGTCGCTGGTTCGATCTTCCAGTCAGGGTACATCAGAGAAGGAAAACTCTGACTCCAAAAAACCTCCGCTGCCTTGCGGCATACCTCTTCAGGGGAAAGGCTAAGGGAGTAAACCCCGACAGAAAATCCGGAGCCGGAGTCCCTAAGGCGGTTTGACGTTGTAGTCAACACCGGCAACTCCTGCGGCGCACCTGAAGCCAAGCTGTATTGACTCCGTCTTTCCCTTGGACCCTTCAGCTGCGAAGAGAGGGGGGGTCTGCTGCATGGGCAACAGCAGACCCTCCATATCACCCTGCCCAGGCTCTGTAGCTTCAGCGTCATCGCAAGATGTCGATTCAACACGGGAGGAGACAGATACGATGTCACTCCCGAGTCGGACTGCACAGCCATTCTCGGCGGTGCAGATAGACTCTTAAGAAGCTACACCATCGTCTCTCGAGACAGACGGCTGCCGACTTATAGCATCTATACAGAAAACAGAAATCCAATCATTTATCAGTATCAGAATAATTTTAAGAAAAGCTGCACATATTAAATATTCTCATTGGATAAGGTATCACTTATTGAATAAACAGAAAATATGTGCAAATATGACACTTCAAAGATTGCAATTCTAATATGTGCTTATAAATCATAGTTGTTTAACATATTATTTTTTTGTTACAGTACCTGGTTAATATTGAGATATTTGATTTTATAAAAAGGTTAGTTATTTCTACAATTCTGTCAGTAAATGTTTAGTCTCTAATGTAGGCAAGATAACCAGTTAACTTATTAAATAATTTTATTTCAAACCTCCTTGTAATAGAGTTGCCAAATTAAGCAAATAAAACTATAGGATTACTTAGTTAATTTAAATGTCAACTAATATAAATCTGTCCTAAATATTGTATGGAGCATACTTACACTCAAATCATTTGTTATTTATCTGAAATTCAAATTTAACTGGAAGGCTCATATTTTATCTCTGGCAATATTATTTTCTTGCCATATATGGTAACTTCTGTTGGCATCAATATTTAAGAGGTGATCGGGAGCCCTCAGTGAACAGGCCATTGTTGCTGGGGACACTTGCCCTGTGAGCTGGCCTCCCAGTTTGGCTCCCCATCGGCCATGGGTATACAAGTGTGAAAAGGGAAATTATTTCTGAGCAGATTTCCTTCATGCTTTGACTTGCTGTGCGTTGCTAATGGCCCTCTGGCTTTTCTACCAAGAGACAAAAAGCGTAAATTTGGTCGGGTTCTGCTGACCCAGGGAAATCGCGATATAAACCTAAACTGTTAGTTGTACTTTCTTTTCTGTTGCACAGCTGATGCAAACAGTTACATGTCCCATATTTTATATGAGTATGTATATATACATACGACTAAAATGTTTCCTCAGTTTTCTAACTACTATGAAAAGAGCTGGGGAACAGCCCCCAACCTGTTGCCACTATTTTTACCCATGAGTCCTGTTCTCAAAGTACCATAATTACATAGATACTTGGAATATAGCAAAGCTGTCTATGATTTTTGCATGCTGGCAATTTAATGTAAGGACACAATCAGGGCTGACCTAATTATTTCATTTTATTTTTAAATCTTTTTAAAATTCTCACTTGAGGATATGTTTATTGATTTAAACAGAGAGAGAGAAACATCAATGTAAAAGAGAAACATCAGTCAGTTGCCTCCCAAACACATCCCAAGTGAGATCAAACCTGCAACCTTTTGGTGTACGGGATGAGCTCCAACCAACTGAGCCACCCAACCAGGGCTGATCAGATTGTTTTAATCGAAAGCTCATCTGTGTGACCTGTTAACAATGAAACTCATGGGGCCATTCAGGTGAAAATATTGCTTTCCAATATTTTTCATGGGTGTTTTCAAAGCAAGAGAAAGATTTATTTTCTGACACTACGGTGACCACAGCCAAGGCCAGACAGAAAGAAGTGACCTCCCTTGGGTCGTCTTCCGTCTGCACTTTGACTTTCTCCTCTTGGCTGGGTTTAGTCGAGACACTTCAACAGCTTGACTAAGCCTCATAACCACGGAGCTGCCAAGTTCAGCGGCTGCCAGTATCATCAGTAGCTTTTTAAATACACATGTTGCCAGTACTGTGTGTGAGTCTGGTCTTACCTTCAGTGGTCAGGACCTTTTCCAAAGGAGAATTATTTTTAATATTACCTCATCATCCTTCATCCGAAAAAAAATGTTTCCAGCTAGCTTCTCTCCTTACAGAGAAGTTGCATCCTGAACCTGGGCAGGGTTTGCTGATGGATAAAAAATGGTTGTGGTAATTAACACTACCTCTGATTTTTTACTTTGAATTGTGTGGGGCCCGGCAAAGCTGTATGAATCATTTTCCATTCTACTTTCTCATTATATTCTATGATAATACTTTCTGTAAGTCAATACTTAAGGATAAATTAACTGAATTTCAAAACATATCTTCTTTTGTAGCTTGTGAAAATCAATCTTACATGACTATTGTGCCTATATTTTTATATATATTACTCAATAGTTGTAAGTCATCTAATCTGATTGTCTGACTGAACTAATTGCATTAGCCATGTTTAAACGAGCCAGAAACCAAGAAGTGATATTACTGTCTCCTAGATTGCAAACTGTCTTATTCATTGCTTTCTTTTTTGTTATTTTGTTCTGAATATTTTTACAAATGAAGGCTTAGTACCTTTGAACTTCAAATCTAAGTTCTTGACTACTTAGGAAGGTCACCAACCTACATTTCTAGCAGGGAGAAAAAGACTACTAGAAGTATTCTTTTGAATTAGAGAGGGTGGCATCATTTTGAACTTTTTCAGAGAACAATATTATAAAAAAAAGCCTTAAAATTTGCAGTTGATAAGACTACTGTATAGACAGGAAAAGTGAATGCCACTTGCCTGTGCATGTAGGAGAGAATCAGAGCAATCAAATGACTTTTAAAACAGTTCCGTCGTCGTCAGCAGCCGTCCGTCTCGAGAGACGATGGTGTAGCTTCTTAAGTGTCTATCTGCACCGCCGAGAATGGCTGTGCAGTCCGACTCGGGAGTGACACGGCATCTGTCTCCTCCCGTGTTGAATTGACATCTTGCGATGACGCTGGAGTGTCCTCTCCAGTGGAGCTGAAGCTACAGAGCCTGGGCAGGGTGATATGGAGGGTCTGCTGTTGCCCATGCAGCAGCTAAATAAGGACTAATTTATACCACAGGAATACCATTAATAATTATTTTTATGAATTAAGAAAACAGATGTGTATAAAACTAGAGCTTTATAATTTCTTTGGATAGAGGGAATTTAAGAAATTTAGAAATGAATGTTGATCTGAACTCAAGTATAATATGAAACAGACATTTTTATGCTTTTAAACTTCTAAAATAGTATAACAATCTGCATAGTTTTATTACAACTAAATTACAATATAGTTTAAGTGCAGCAGGCTAAAATAAAAACTTGGTAGAGAACAAAATGATGTATTTATAGAAAAAATTAACAGAGAGGATGGGGATGAGTCAAAGATTAATAATCTCTTAGCTTTACTTTCTGCTACACATTTTAAAAATAATTTCAGTTTGTTTATTTTTTCCAATTCTTCCTAATGTTTTATTGATATTTTTATAAGGCTACAATAAACACCAGTTCCCTAGATATTTATCTTCCATTCTGATAAATCTGGTAATTCCCCTCAACAATCCATGACTCAAGTTTTTCAATTACATTCCTTGGCAGTAATGGTGACTTAAAGCAATTCTAAATTCAGAGATATTGATGGCTTAGAATGTATCCTTGCTCAACTTGTTGGTTCATTTAAATGTAGCAACTGTTTGAAATTCAGATTTTATGCTATTCTTATAGAATTAAATTATCTGTGTAAGTTATCTCAAAAAATCCAGCCAGTCATTGGAATATTTGTTTTTGATTTATATTTAAATATAGGCATTAAAACCAACACCATATATAATAAATACATAATCCATTAGCACTTTTTAAAAAGTAATCTGTTATTGTTTATTTACAACAATTACAATATGCCTTATCGCTATTAATAGCTTTTTACTTATTGTTATGGACTGAATGTGTGTATTCTTCCCCAGAAACCCAAAGTCATATGTTGAAGGTCTAATGCCCAGTGTGACCCTATGTGAAGATAGAACCTGTAAGCAAATGATAAAGGTTAAATGAGATCATAAAGAAGGATCCTAACACATTAGGGCTAATACCTTGCAGAAAGAGGAAAATATATCAGAGCTGTCTCTCACAACCATGCGTGACACAACGAGAAGGCTGCCATTTGCAAGAAAAGAAGAGAGCTCTTTCCAAAAACTGACCATGCTGGCATCCTGACCATGGACTTTCCAGCCTCCAGAACTATAAAAAATAAATGTCTGTTTTTTAAGCTTCTCATACATGATACATTTTTAGGCAGTCTGAGCTGATTAAGATACTTATTATGATTTTATTTTTCTAATAGATATTTTAATAAGTATTTTCTTATAGATTTTTTCTAAAATATGCAATGGGTTGCTATTACAGTAAAATTCTTCTGGTACATTACAAACAACTTTGTCATCATCCTCCAATGCTCTTATTGTTCCCATTCCCTCCCCTACACATCGTCGTCGTCGGCAGCCGTCCGTCTCGAGATACGATGGTGTAGCTTCTTAAGAGTCTATCTGCACCGCCGAGAATGGCTGTGCAGTCCGACTCGGGAGTGACACGGTATCTGTCTCCTCCCGTGTTGAATCGACATCTTGCGATGACGCTGGAGTGTCCTCTCCAGTGAAGCTGAAGCTACAGAGCCTGGGCAGGGTGATATGGAGGGTCTGCTGTTGCCCATGCAGCAGACCCCCCCTCTCTTCGCAGCTGAAGGGTCCAAGGGAAAGACGGAGTCAATACAGCTTGGCTTCAGGTGCGCCGCAGGAGTTGCCGGTGTTGACTACGAAGTCAAACCGCCTTAGGGACTCCGGCTCCGGATTTTCTGTCGGGGTTTACTCCCTTAGCCTTTCCCCTGAAGAGGTATGCCGCAAGGCAGCGGAGGTTTTTTTGGAGTCAGAGTTTTCCTTCTCTGATGTGCCCTGACTGGAAGATCGAACCAGCGACACTTAGCTCGCAGGCCGACGCTCAATCCACTGAGCCAAACCAGCCATATATATATATATATATATATATATATATATATATATATATAGCCTCTATCTATCTGCCTAATTTGGTTCTGAATGTCATAACAGACTAACATAGACTGGGCAGCTTATCAACATAAGAAATTTATTTTTCATAGCTCTGGAGCCTGTAAGTCCCAGATCAGTATCCCAGCAGGGTTTAGTTCTTGTGAGAACTCTCTTCTGAAATGCAGGTTACTATTTACTTAGGATCTCAACACAGAATTTTGGAGGGATGCAAACATTCATTTCATAATTCTATCATATATCTATCTATCTATTGACCTACCTTTTATCATCTATTTCTCTTTTATCTATTTACCTATTTTCTGTTTGATGTCAGGCTTCCTGGGTTCAAAGCTCATTCACATTTCTTATTAACTGTGTGCCTTTATGAGAGTGATTTAATTTCATTGTGCTTCTATTTTCTTATCGCAAAATATAAGACAAATAATAATTCCTCTCCAAAGAGTAAGTAGATATGAAAATTCATGTAAGCTGATAACATGGTGTTTGGCTTTTTTCTCCATTAATGTAAAGTATTAATTTCTGTTTCTGCTTAAATCTTGATCTTCATTACCTCTTATTATTGGTGATTTTCCTCTCTATTTTGCATTAATCCAGAACTGAAGCACAGGCTTGTTTGTCTGTCTTTTTTTCCTTCAACCTAACCTCACTTAACACAAGAGGATTTCATGTGAGCACACTTAATTAAAATCTTGAGGAAATGAAAGGCATTGTATTATAGCTATGCTGAGCAAACATTTTTAAAAATTGAAATATCACTAACCCTGACTGGTGTGTCTCAGTGGGTTGGGTGTTGTCCCAAAAGCAGAAAAGTTCCCACTTGATTCCGGTAAGGATACACATGTACCTATTGAATATATGATTGAAATGTAATTGAAGTGTGATTTCTTGAGCATTAAACATTTTATCCCAAGATACTTCAGCTTAAAAGAATTATTAGATTTTCTATACTCACATGCTTTTTTAACGAGGAATATTGTGTTTTAACAGAAGTAATCATGTATAGTAGTAACATAATTCTTATCAAGCTCTATGATTGATTTTTTAAAAAAGGTGGATAAACACAGAATTAAAAGATCCCTTGAGGTCTGTGCATAGAAGAACCCGATTGAGCAACTTGGAGTAAAGGCATATTAAAATCTGAGGCAAAGAACGTGGTGAAATAAGAAGTGCTCTAGAGTGTGGAATCTCAAGAGTCATATATATCCTTAATTTTCCTAAGCATCAAGTTTTACATCTTCCACCGAGTTGGTGGCTGATGATAATCTTAGTGAATTAAACTAAATGGATCAATATGCTAACTTTGGCTTGAGTGAGTATTGTAGTAACCGAAACAGAGGAGAGCCCGGTAAGATCTGCTACAATGGCAGTCAGAGGTACCTGCTACTGCTGTGCCTATAACCACCTAGTTCTTTGCCATTCAGTTGAACTCTGTTATACAATCAAAAACATGAACACTACCGTTTGGTTGGGTGTTGGGGAGAGGAAGAAGGCATTGTTGTCTCCTCTCCACAGACCTAATGAAAGATCATCTTCTTTGTCGAACGTGGTTAATACATGCTTTAATTAATGATTGTGAGTTATTTCCATTGTAGAAAGATGGGTCTCTAAATAAAACAGTACAACAATATAACAGGTGACCTTGTAATGTTACATTTAAAAGTATTTTTCTATTGAGTCTGGCTCTTCTTTTAGCACAAAGGAAAATAGCCCTGTGATCGGGAAACTTTGCAGTGGGTCACTGAATCACTTGTATAAACATGTTAGCATTGAAGATTACAATGCTTAGACTGGTTCATACATATTTAAACAAGACCAAGTATATCTACAAGGAGGACAAAAAATTATCTAAGATCACATATTCAATTTTAGACCAGCAGCGATGCATACAGGTGTTAAAAGTAACATTGCCTTAGCAACTAGAACATAGAAGAGTGGTGAGAAGCAGTCTACCTAGAATCAGATTCATGGACTGATTCTATCACCCATGAGCTCAGTGTTATGAGGTAATTTTTAACCTTCCTGTGGCACAGTTTCCACACAAGTAAAATGAGATAGTCTTACTACCTACCTAGTAGGATTATCATAAGTTTATTGAGTTAATGTTTATAAAGTGCTTAAAATTGAGTCTAAAACATGAGAAGCTGTCTTGAAGTATTTGTTAGAGGTTTGAGAGATTTGTCTTAATATAAATTAACTATATTTTCTCAATTTTAACTTCATTTAAATTCTATAAAATTATTGCAAATATATAATTACATTTTTACAAGTAGCTTATGTTTTCCAAGAAAAATGTCAAGTAAAATATGTATGTCTTCATGAAAATGAATAACATATCTCACTGAATGCAATTAAATCAGATATCACACCAACTTTCTCAAGAAAGTAAAAATATAGCTGTGCTATTATATAAGGTAGGGCACTACTGTAATAAAACTAATAATTATAAAAATAAAGAATATTTCTGGTTATATGAGGCTCCCTGGGAGGGATAGCTAACAGAGAAATCTAACCCAGTGTCTATTAAGACACTTTAAAAGATTTAATAACACAGGATATCTAAAAATGTTTATTGAATATTTCAATGACAGTATCTCTGTAAATGAAAAAAGAGAATATTCTAAATTAATCTGTTTTAACTCAGTAAGTTTCTAAATTCATAAATTATAAAGTCATTTTTAAAGTTTTGAAGTTTCATTGCTTTTAAGTATGTAATAGACCCCATCTAAAAGTAGTTGTATGTAAAATGTTATATTTCTATCATATTTGCCACATATTTCAAAATAAAAATTATAAACCAGTTGAAGCACCTACATTCTATCACTCCGTTTTTCTCTGTCTGAACCATTCCTGAAGTTGTTTATTTTTAATATGCATGATTATATATTTCATTACCTATTTAAGTCCCCTAAAATATACAGCACCATGTTGTGTGTTTATAAAATTTACATAATTGCATATTATTTTATAACTCACTATTTTCACTTAGCATTAATTTTTTGAGATTACACATCTTGATACTTATTGGTCATTCTTCTTAACTGTTTTGTAGAATACTACTATATGAATATACCAGAGTTCATTTATTACTTCATTGAAAAATATGTAAATTTTTTCCAAGTTTTGCCATTACTAACAATACTGATATAAAAGATCTGTACCTGCTTCCTGTATACATGTATGAGAGTTGCTCTAAAAGGTAAGGTTACAATTGCTGTGATAAACAAAATGAACATAACTTTTCTAAGTATTTCTCTTCTAAGTGGTCATCCCAGTTTTCACTTCCATGAACAGTGCTTGAGGGATTCCCTTCCCTTATATCTGTACTTATAGCTAGTATTAATAAACTTTACATGTTTCTCAGTTTAACAGGTGTGAAATGGGAACTTATTGTTTGAGTTTTCCTTATCCTTATAGGCATATATATTTCATATATTTATAAGCTATGTGGCTCTCTTTCTGTGAGAGGCTGTGTATCTTTCACCCAAATGCCATTGAATTTTGCCTTTACTCATTGAACTGTGGGAGTTTTGTTTGCCTAATTTTTAATATATTAATTTAAATAAATTCTACATAGAAATCTTTTGAAAAATATTTCCTGTAATTTGTTATTAAAACATTAACTTTAGACATTGGCTGGGTGCTCAGTTGGTTAGATTGTTGACTTAATACACCAAGGTTGTGAATTCTATCTTTGATCAGTGCACATACAAGAAGTAACCAATGAATACATAAAAAAGTGGATTAATAAATCAATGTTTCTCCCTCTCTCTCTCAAATTAATAAATGACTCTAGATAGGCTGCTTCTCACCACTTTTCTATGTTCTAGTTGCTAAGGCAGTGTTACTTTTAACACCTGTATGCATCGCTGCCAGTCTAAAATTGAATATGTGATCTGAGGTAATTTTTTGTCCTCCTTGTAGATATACTTGGTCTTGTTTAAATATGTATGAACCAGTCTAAGCATTGTAATCTTCAATGCTAACATGTTTATACAAGTGATTCAGTGACCCACTGCAAAGTTTCCCGATCACAGGGCTATTTTCCTTTGTGCTAAAAGAAGAGCCAGACTCAACAGAAAAAAAACTTCTAAATGTAACATTACAAGGTCACCTGTTATATTGTTGTACTGCTTTATTTAGAGACCCATCTTTCTACAATGGAAATAACTCACAATCATTAATTAAAGCATGTATTAACCACGTTCGACAAAGAAGATGATCTTTCATTAGGTCTGTGGAGAGGAGACAACAATGCCTTCCTTCTTCCTCTCCCCAACACCCAACCAAACTGTAGTATTCATGTTTTTGATTGTATAACAGAGTTCAACTGAATGGCAAAGAACTAGGTGGTTATAGGCACAGCAGTAGCAGGTACTTCTAATTGCCATTGTAGCAGATCTTACTGGGATCCTAGCATGCCATGAAGTCATGGATTTAAGCAGTGAAATTGGGGTACTTTAACTTGACAATTGTCAATGGGACATAGAGCTTCCTGTGTACAGAGGAATGCACAAGCATTTGGACTGGCATATGAGGTTGTATTAGGAGAAAATTGGCCATGTCCTTGGGAGGTTAACCTCCAGCTATATTCTCTTCCTTCATCTACAGTATTAGAGTCCATGTCCTCCTTGTGGGAGTCAGGGAACAGTGACATAAAGGAGTACCTAGTCTGGATTCAGGCGTTCAAACAATGCCATCGGGAATTTGTCTAGTTTGTTCAATTTTTCTGGCAACCATTTTTTTCTGTTACTTTCATTCCTATGTGGGTCCTCCCTTCTCTTGCATGCCAGGGAGAGGGGCAGAGACAGCTGTTTGGATGGAGATTTTTTTCCCCATTCTTCATATTTTCCCAATTCTTTGCAATCCCTAATTTAGTAACATTGGGAGAAATACTTCCTTATTATGTCCACACTGTATTACTGTTTTACCCAGGGGAGGAGAGACTATCTCAGGAAGAAGGGAACCTCTTTTTTCATATCAGTTGGCCACAAAAATGATTCATTCTAGTTGGTTTTCTTGTTTTGTCATCATCTCACAATGATAGCCTTTGCTCTTATATAGGAGGCCTGCAGTTTAATTGCACAAGGGTGCCAATTTCTGTACAGGCAACTCTGCCTAATTCTGGAAAAGTATTAGCAAGCCTGATTATACAAAAGGCACAATCTCCAAACAGGTTTATCAGTAGGTATTTGGAATACTGGTCTTTACTTTAATGTGTCAAATGTCCTGTTTCTCATTTAATTATGAGGAAAAATTGTATTTTATTTATTGACCCATAACATCTTACAAGTTCTAGAGTTACATTACTCTATCTGAGGATGACCCTAGTGAAAAGAGAATGCCACACTTTATAATTACAATAAAACATGGGAATAGATAGTAAATACATTTATTTTTAATCTACCTACCTAGAACCAAATTATCTAGCCAGTTTGATAAAGCATTAAAATAGGCTCTAAATCCAATCAGTACTGGTTGAGGGGTCAGTTCTATGTGAACTGAGTGTGTACCTCTAGAGAGAAGTGCTATTGTAAGAATGGGAGTAAAGAAGAGGGTTTGACACATCTGGGAAATATTCAGGTGGAAGAGTTTGGCAATTGGACAAAATGAAAGACAGAATGGAGTTAGAGTTTAATGAGTTCCAAACTTTTATCATAAATAGTTGAGTAGATTGTGAAGTCATCATGAGGTTACTTTGGGAAAATAAAATAATTTTTGTGTGAGGGGAGCAGAACTAGGATGTCAATGAACTAAATTAAATAATTTTTATCAAGGCATTATAACACACAATACAATTTAATTCTTTTAAGTTACTTTATGCCAGTTTGCAGTCAATTTCATCTGACATTTCAGCAGCAGGTAATCACTGATCTGCTTTCTGCTTTTTTGTATTTTCTAGAATTTCTTTTAAAGAAAATAATGCAGTATGTACTATTTGTACCTATTTTTTTTCTTATAGTGTCTTCAATATTCAGTCACATATTTGAGAGTATCAATTATCTGTCTCTTCTTCATAATTTAGCAGTATTACAATAGAATATACCACTCTTTGTTATCCACTTACCTATGATGGATATTTGAGTTGTTTCCAGCTTTTGTGTATATTCATGCATAAATATTTATGTGGAAATATGCTCTTGGGTAAATATTTAGGACCACAACTGCAAGGTGATCACCAGTGTCATATGCATGATAACTCTAGTAAAAGACCAACATTTCCCCCACTTAATTTGGCAAGTAAGATGCTATTAATACTTCAGCAAAAACTTGGGGTGGTTTTTCTTTTGTGCTTGGGTTGGCAATCAGATCACAGTGGGCTAAGTGTGATTAGGCCGAGATGAATAGGTTCAAGATTACTGATTTTTTTTCAGTATTTAACCGAAAAGGGAAAAGAAAAGGCTGAATGACATGTAGACATTGAATTGAGACCCAGTATGTCTAAACCATAAAATAGTGTCTGCTACATAGAAGAAAACCAATAACTATAATATTATTTGTTTTAACCAAAGGAGTAGAAATACAGTTTGATCTTTTTTTCAAGATTGTTTCAGATGACAAAAACCAAGCACTGCAGAATCTGTGGTACTCAAAGTATTTGCTCCTAATTTGTTCCACAATCCAAAAATTGTACAGAGGTAAATTTAGCTTGATAATTGCACCAAGCACAGCCATAAAAAAATATATGAGGGTGGGAGAAAAAAAATGTTTTTTTTTTTTTTTTGCTTGTAGCAATCTGGAAACATCTCTATGGTGACAATACAAAAGGCTTGTAAATTGACAGTACATAATTCTCAAGAATGATTTTTGTGGTTTATAAAGTTTTATTTTTAGACACAGATAACAGAATTCTATTTTCCTCCCATCCATGTTATCTCTGTCTTTTGTTTTCTTTTTTATCTTTTTAGTTGAATTTATTGGGATGACATCTGTTAATAAAATTATACAGGCTTTAAGTGCACAATTCTACAACACATCATCTGTACACCATATTGTGTGTTCACCACCCCAAGTCAAGTATCTGTTCATCTCTGTTTATCACCCTATACCCTCTTTCACTTTCCACCCCCAACTCACAGTGATCACCACACTGTTGTCCATATCCATGAGTTTTTTTTCTCTTTGTTTATTCTTTTTTTGCTCAGCCCCTCCATACCTCTTACCAAGCGCCCCCAATGACAGTTACAGCCTGTTCTCTATGAGTTTGTCACTGTTTTTCTTATTTTTTTATTAGATCCCACATATCAGAGGGGACCCCAAAAAACAGAATTATCTTCTAGAGGCTGGGCCCCATGTAGCACAGGCTTTCTCTGTTAGGTAAGTGTTTTAGGAACCCATCTGTATCAGTGTATCAGCTGGTGAGAGACTGTATTTGGCTTCAGTGAATTTTCTTGGAAGACTCAACACATTTGCCATTTTCATGGTGGGTGATTTAGAGTTTACATATAATTATGAACACAAATATTATTATCCTGCTAAAAAGACTGACTTATGTTGAAAAAAAAGTAATTCAAGGTTTTGGAAAGCCTTTTTCGTTATTTTACCTACTTTACTTTTTTATCAAAATGATATAAAATAAAAGAGAATAAAAAACATAAAGATCAAACAAAGGCCCCAAGATAACAGTACTCAAAGATCTTTTCAAAAGTATTTTTCAAACATATTGTTATTTAAACATTAAACTCCTAGTTAACTATGTGTGTGTGTGTGATTTTTATTATTTTATTTTATTTACTACAATCTGCTAAAGCCAGCTATCTAGAGTTGAAACTTTAGATATGTGCATAATTATTATCATAATGAATTAAGTTGCTCTCCCTCTTTCTTCCTCCCTTGCCCTTTCTCTAAAAACAAAAATCAAAAATAAATAAAATAAAAAAAGTGTTCTATTTCTTAATACAGAAAATATTTTAACTACTCCACATAAAAACAATTGGGGAAAAGAAATAAATCAAATCAAATCTCAAATAAATGAAAGATAAACTATTATTTGAGATAGAGTTACATGATTTATATGTATTAAATAATCATAATGTTAGTAATATTGGATTAATTCAGTAAAAGGTAGTAGTTTTGACCTTAACCTAGTATAAAATTATTAGTTCACTTCATGTACAAAAAAAGCTACTAAAAATTTTAAGAATAGTATCTTTTAGTCTTCCTATTGATAATGTACATTTTCCTCCTGAAATCTCTCTCTCTCTCTCTATATATATATATACATATATAGATATAAATATAGATATAGATATCATTGCCAATAAAAATATTTAGTTCCAACTCCGAAATTGGTCCTCAGTAATGTGAATGTAATGGAGTGTTCCACACATCACTTATATGTGAATTGAATTCTCAGGATGAGCCCTATTTTATGAAGATGGAAAAACAGAAATACAACTTCTGGCCAAGACACTCTATGTCTCCCTCCACAACTAAGAAGGAATACAACTACTTCAAAACTAGAGACAACCAGAAGTTCCCAAAAATCAAGCTACATGGAAGTCCAACAAACAAAGATATAAAGAAGAAATACTCATCCAGAAAGGTAGGACGGGTGGAGCCAGGGTGGAAAGGACACAGTGTGGTGGCAACAGCAGCAGGCTGGTGGAAAGCGCAGTCACATGTTTTAAAAGATTGGGAGGGACACCTGGGGAGTGTTTCTAGCTCCTCACTGGATCTCACAGCTCATGGTCCCAGCACCAGGGAAAATCAAGCCTCATTGCTTCTAACTGCAAATCAGTGAGGTTTGGGGAGGAGAGAGAACTGCTGGTCTCTAAGCAGAGTCTGCTTGTTTAAACGGTCCCTACAGTCCTAGACCATCTGCAGACCCACCCACTCTGGGAACAATGGCCAGGGCAACAGCTAGAGAAGCATCAGCCCCATATGAAAGTGGGAGAAGTGCTTCGAAAAGGGGCGAGTGCTGAGCAAGTGGCACTGTTCCCTCTCAGACCCATACCCCACACACAGTGCCACAACTTGGTGAAACTGATGAATACCTAAGGCTCCACCCCTTACAACATAACAGATGCTACAGGTCTACCTAAGACACAGCAGCAAACAAACATAGGAGCCTGTAAAGTCGAGGAGACAGAAAAGTATGGCCCAAAAGGGGGAACGTATCAATGCTCCAATGGGAGAACTAAGTGGTGAGGAGATAGTCAATCTAACAGATGAGGAGATAGCCAACTTAACAAATGTAGAGTTCAAAACTGGTGATTAAGATGCTCACAGACTTGACAGATATCCTTAAATATGGCAAGTGCATAAGAGATGAAGTGAAAGCTATGCTAAATGCAATGAAGAAAAATCCACACAAAACCAATGGTGAAGAGAAGGAAACCGGGTTCAAATCAATGATTTGGAACACAAGAAAGAAAAACACAGTCACCCAGTACAGAATGAGGAAACAAGAATTGAGGAGAGGCTTAGGATCCTCTGGGACAACTTTAAATGTGCAGACATCAGAACCATAGAGGTGCCAGAAGGAGAAGAGGAAGAGCAAGAAATTGAAGGCTTATGTGATAAAATAATGAAGAAAAACTCCCCAAAATTTGGTGAAGGAAATAGAC
This sequence comes from Furipterus horrens, assembly GCF_987537825.1. Lineage (NCBI taxonomy): Eukaryota > Metazoa > Chordata > Mammalia > Chiroptera > Furipteridae > Furipterus > Furipterus horrens. The sequence continues at coordinate 55,573,969 of NW_028327175.1, read as the reverse complement.
ATAGAAGCCCAGAAAGCACAGAGAATCCCAAACAAGCTAGACCCAAAAAGGACCATGCCAAGACACATCATAATTAGAATTTGAAAGGTTAAAGGTAAAGAGAGAATCTTAATAGCAGCAAGAGAAAAGCAGAGAGTTACCAACAAAGGGTTGCCTATAAGACTTTCAGCTGATTTCTCAAAAGAAACTTTGCAGGCAAGAAGGGACTGGCAAGAAGTATTCAATGTCATGAAAAGCAAGGACTTACAACCAAGATTACTCTATCCAGCAAAGCTATAATTTAGAATGGAAGGGCAGATAAAGTGCTTCCCAGACAAGGTAAAGCTTAAGGAACTCATCATCACCAAACTATAATTATATGAAATGTCAAAGGTACTTACCTAAGAAAAAGAAGATCAAAATTATGAACATTAAAATGACAACAAACTCACAACTATCAACAACTGAATCTAAAAAATAAAAACAAAATCCAACTAAGCAAACCAAAATAGGAACAGGATCATAGGTATGGGGATCATTCGGAGGGTTATCAGCTGGGAGGGGGAAGGGGGAGAAATGGGGAAATGGTGCAGGGATTAAGAGCATAATTGGTTGGTACAAAATAGACATAGGAAAGTTATGAATAATATAGGAAAGAACTTATATGCACAACCCATGGACATGAACTAAGGGGGGTGGAATTGCTGGAGGGAAGAGAAATACTGGGCAGAAGGGAGCAAAGGGTAAAAAGTTGTGATACTGTAACAACATAATCAATAAAATATACTTTAGAAAAACCAGAAATACAATGTGATATAACATTTTAGAAGAGCACTATTATTTAAGTTATAGGGGGAATCTTGGGTCTTATGAAGCATTTCATTTGGATAAGAACATAGTGTTACTCTCTCCTTTTTTAAACTACTACCTCCAGACAAAATTATAGAGAAGGGTGATAATCTCTAATTTTTTATTTAGTTTACCTACTTATATTCTGAAGGACATAGAATGAGGTTAAATTACTGAAAATGTATCATTTCACTTGTTTAGAATGGACAAAGTTTAATTGTTTACAATGTAATGTTTACTCAGTAAATATATGCAAGAAAAAATAAACAGAAAAATTCATTTTAGAAGAACATATTCACTGCACATCATGAGTAAATCTGCATCCAAATAAAATGTGTCGCATAGAATGGCATATAGTATCAAGCTGACTCCGAACATAAACTTTATTTTTGTAAGTGCATTTTCTTATCTCCTATGTTTTGTGTTTTGTTATATATTTGCACATTTTTATCCACTGTATGTTAGAGAACACTCCTCCATGGGTTTCTTATGCTTCTCTGCTTCTCTGTGTTTGAGGACCAGAGGTACTAGTAATTTCATTTTCAATATATCATCATTTCAACAAAGTATAGTGAATAATTTTAGAAGACAGATATAGCGTCTCTCTCCAGAGCAAAGATAGAAACACTTATTGCCCATATCATAAAAAATGTGGGTCACTAAGCTCAGGGCTTTTTTCCTGTAATGCAAATTCATTGTTATCCTTCTGGTTCCATATCCTTCTGGAACACAGGATGAGGAGAACTGGATCAAATATGTATGAGTTCATGCTGCTGGCTGTGCTGTAAAAATGCAATCTTTTGTCCCTGACCTTGGAGTTCCCTGTCTTCTGGCAGAATCTGTAAAACTTGCAGATTTGCTAATTACTTGAAAGTAGAATAAAAATCTCAGAATATTCTCAATTCTTGACTGTGTTGGTGACAAAAATGGGAAGATGACAGAGACATGGTTTTCAAGAAGTATAATGGTATCATGGGGAAATAAACATAAATTGAGGTAAATCCATTGTAATTGGTAAATAATATTTTCACCAAATATTATGGTCATCTGGACAATAAAATGTATTCCACTTTATTAAATGATGACAAGGAAGAACTGAGAAGATAGCTACAGGCCAAGGAGTCTGAAGTAGCTTGAAAGGCAGTTGTACAAATGATGTTCTGATGGTTACTCTCTCTCTTCTTGATGGGAAAGCATCCATGCCAACCTGGGCTGGCATAGTTTCTGTCATCTTTCAGAAAATAGTTACAGAGTGTGACCCTACACTGAGCATGAAAGTTAGGAAATTCTTAACTGGTATAGGTGGGAATGAGATGAGTCATTAGAACTTTGGCACATTTCCCTGTGAGGTAAAATAGAGCATATATTGTTTGTTAAAAAGAATGGCAAGATCCAAGCTATCTTACAACCATGACTCCTTTTGTAGCATTATTATGCTAACCTTAGATCTATTCTGAGCTTTATGCAGTGGGTTCTGGTTAGTTTGAGGGAGCCTTAGCTCTCTTGAAGAAGTTTTCCTGAGAGAGACAAAGCTCTCATGGCAAAACATAGATCAGACACTGGCTAATTTTCAGGTTATTACTGTCTAGATGGAGTTTGCAATGCCAATGAAGGTGACTCAGTAGTTCAAGGATCTGCAAGTATTTTCTGTAAGGGTCCTTTAGTTTCTGTTACAACTCTTGAACTCTGTATTGCAAAAGCAGTCACTGACAATACCTAAATGAATGGATGTGAATATGTTTCGATTTAATTGTATTTACAAAATTTTGTGGCCAGATTGTAGGCCATAATTTGTTGGCCTTTGTACTACAGAATGAGAAATTGACAAGGAACGTCAGCTAAATGCGGTGGTGAGCACTACTGCCAAGGATCACTCCTCCAGCTCCTATATTAAAATGTGGTGAATACTGAAGAGATATTATAATGACAAGTTGGCAATAAATGCCTCAGATTAAAATCAAGTTCTTTTTAAAAATACTGCTGTTTTCATAGTCAGACCCAAGTCAACAAGATGGAACATCCCTGCTTCCTGAGCCAGGAAGCAACACAGTGGTGACTGCTGAGTTAAGGGATTTTTATATGTGTCCCATCTCTGCCTCACTCCTGTGCCAGCCTCAAGGTTGAGTGAGGTGTCCTTGTCCCAGAATAAGTTTTGAGGAGGATAGGGACTCAAACATTTGTAAAACTGTTAGGGTTTTTTATGACTCTGTTGCTAGAGGAGGGAGAATTTTTTTTCTCATCCATGTTTGGTTGAAATGGTAGCCTTTCAAGATCTGGGCCATATGTGCCTACTCAATTTTAACTTCCAACCTTGCATGTTTCTAAGGCCTTTCCTGTTTTTGCCATACTAACCATTAAAACACTAGCATCTTGGTTATCCAGATGGTCAGATAGATCCAGGATGGCTATATATTGATCTTAGCTTATCACTTTGGCTTACAACTTCCATTTCTTTTTGGTTATTGACAACATGTCTCAAATTCTGGACAGCTCAGCTATGCATATATAAGGGTTTGGTTTTATTTTATTTATTAATACTTATGGTATATTATATTAGAGCATATATTATAATATATCTAACTGACTGGATTACCTAAAATATGTATCTTTAATAGCCATGTTTCTATTTTATATGACCAGTTTGGTGATCTGGGGTGATGCAGATTGTGATAATTCATGATGAATTCCATATTAATCTTTGTGTCTTTTATTTTCTTCAAAACTAGTTTTTTGGGTTTTTTTTTTTTTTTTCAGGCCAAGATGGAGGCATAGACAGACACGCTGCATCACCCTCCACAACTAAGAAGGAATACAACTACCTCAAAACTAGAAACAACCAGACGTTCCAGAGAATCAAACTGCATGGAAGTCCAGCAAAGAAAGATATAAAGAAGAAATACTCATTCAGACAGGTAGGAGGGGCAGAGCTGAGGCAGAGAGGATATGGTGTGGTCCGCAACAGAAGTGGCAGTGGCAGGCTGCCAGAAAGCACAGTCACACGTTTTAAAAAGTCCGGAGGGATACCTGGGGAACGTTCCCAGCTCCTCACCAGACCTCGCAGCTCACAGTCCCAACACCTGGGAAAATCAAGCCTCATTGCTTCTGACTGTGTAGACCAGTGGGGGTTGAGGGTGGAGGCAGAGACTGCCAGTCTCAGCAGAGTTCACTTGTTTAGAGGGCCCCCATGGTCCTAGAGTGTCCGCAGACCTCACACTCTGGGAACGATGGTCAGAGTAGCAACTAGAGGGGTGCCAGTCCAGTGTAGCAATGGGAGAGGTGCCTGGAAAAGGGGCGAGTGCTGGACAGGTGGCATTGTTCCCTCTCAGACCCCTCCCCCACACACAGCACCACAACGTGGTGAAATAGGTCGCCCTGTACTGATGAATCCCTAAGGCTCTGCCCCTTACAACATAACAGGAGTGACAGCTCTACCTGGGACATGGAGGCAAACAAACACAGAGGACTGTCAGAATGAGGAGACAGAGAAGTATGGCCCAAAATGGGGAATGGATCAAGGTTCCAGTGGGAGAACTAAGCGACGAGGAGATAGCCAATGTAACAGATGTAGAATTCAAAACACTAGTGATAAAGATGCTCACAGGCTTGACAGATATGCCTGAGTACGGAAAACGCTTAAGAGAAGTGAAGGTTATGCTAAGTGAAACAAAGGAAAATCCACACAAAACCAATGGTGAAGGGAAGGAAACTGGGTTTCAGATCAATGATTTGGAACATAAGGAAGAAAAGAACAGTCAACCAGGGCAGAATGAGGAAGCAACAATTGAAAAAAAATGTAGAAAACTTCCCAAATTTTGAGACAGAGATGGACATACAGATCAGGTCATGGAGGGTCGTGGGCAAACTGGACCCAGAGGGGACCACACCAGGATGCATCACGACTGAGATGCCAAAGGTGAAAGATAAAGACAGAGTCCTGGGGGCAGCAAGAGAGAGGTGGAGAGTTGTCTACAGGGGGATGCCTATAGGACTATCAGCTGATTTCTCAGAGGACACTTTGCAGGCAGGAAGGGACTGGCAAGCAGTATTCAATGTGATGAAAAGCAACCTACAACCAAGATTACTCTATCCCGCAAAGCTATCATTTGGAATGGAAGGGCAGATGAAGTGCTTCCCAGAGAAGGTGAAGCTAAAGGAGTTCATCATCAACAAGCCATTATTATATGAAATGTCAAAGGGACTTACTTAAGAAAAAGAAGATAAAAACTATGAACACTAAAATGACACCAAACTCACAACTATCAACAACTGAATCTAAAAAATAAAAACAAAATCCAACTAAGCAAACCAGAATAGGAACAGAATCATAGGTATAGGGAGCATTTGGAGGGTTATCAGCTGGGAGGGGGGAGGGGGAGAAATGCGGAAATGGGGCAGGGACTAAGAAGCATAATAGGTTGGTACAAAAGAGACATAGGGAAGTTAAAAACAATATAGGAAAAGGTGAAGCCAAAGAACTTATGTGCATGACCCACGGACATGAACTAGGGGGGGTGGGATTGCTGGAGGGAAGGGGGTACTGGGTAGAGGGGAGCAAAGGGGAAAGTATTGGAAATACTGTAACAACATGATCAATAAAATATACTTTAAAAAAAAACTAGTTTTTTTTTTTTTCAGAGAAATGAAAGCTTATTTTGCATACCACATGGAAACACGTTGCACTTTAAACAACATTTAATGGTTCTGGTAGAAGTATTTTTGTCAAAAACAGCAAATTTAAATCTAGACTTTGGGCAAAGATAGAACATCCCTCTCTCTCTGAATAAAAGGATTAACAATGTATAAACTGCTATATGTCTGGTCATCTAGATACAGAATACTATAAGAGACACTCAGGACTGACCATTGCTGTTGATTTTAGACAGTTCACAGTAATGATAACAATGTTAGTTTTACAAGGTAAAATTTATTTTGCTGAACCCATGACTTGCCTTCAAAGTACTATCACAGTCATACATTTTCATGATCCATCCCCTCAGAGGCTGTTGCATAACCTGTTACGTACAAAGTAGGTCATTTTTTGCATTTCATTATTAAATCTTCCATTGTAGTGAGCTTTTGGTGAGTATTTTCTTTAAATATTTTATTTATTTATTTTTTTAGAGATAAAGGAAGATAGGGAAAAATACAGGGAAAGAAACATCGATGTCTGAAACAAACAGATCAGTGGCATCTTGCACACGTTCCAGCTGGGGCTGGTCTGAAGCGAAGGCATGTGCTCTGACAGGGGATCGAACAGGTGACCTTTCACTTTGCAGGATGATGCTCGACCAAGTAATCCACTCTGTTTAGGGCTTGGCAAGTATTTTTTATAAAAACCAAATATTTTCTGATTCTGGGAAAATTCAAGAATTCTGTCTGTTCAGATATTTTTTCCAAAATACCCTGGTAATTTATAATAATAGTTTCTTAATGTCTCAGACACATTCCCAAATATAATTAGTAAAGATCCTTATTTAAGCTTATCTCTCTTTAAAGCATTGTGAAAAATACAATGTACTGCTTACAGACACCTCGTGGATTCTTTCCTCCTCCTTTATATTCTAAAAAAGACACCTGAATTCTATAGACAATTTCTAAATAGATAATGTCAGGCTATAAGACAATTAAAAATTTAACAAAGCTTGTCATTCTGTGACTATGACTATATTACTAACTTAAATTACATGTGTCTTCAGGAATTACTTGGTATGACCCGCTTGATACCACATCCAATTAATGAAGGAGTGGTACCATAAAATACTGACTTTATAACTACATGATAAAATAACTCGGGTTATATTTATTTTTATCATTAGGTGCCTCTTACAAGGCCCAGTACAATTCCAAATATGTTTTTCAAAAGGAGGATTGATATTTTCCAAAGGGAAAATGTCTTTGCTCTAAAACCATAGGGACTCCACAGTGAGTCTCTTATTAGAGAGTATCATACTCTCAACTACCAAAATGTCCAAGTGACAGAACTGTTTAACTTATAGTTTAAAAAGTTGCAAATGTTTTTCCTTTGTCCTGGATATGCCCAAAGTTAGAATGTTCTCTATCATCTAGTAAATAAATCAGAGGAGCACTATCAACCATGGAAAATACACCAAGGATAGCACTAGTTTCTTAATGAGAGAGGGTAGACTTATGTTCTATTAACCATCACTTTCAAGGGATATCTTGACATAACCTAAACCATTCTGGAATTCATGTGTCTCACCCACATATCACACACACACACACACACACACACACACACACACACACACACACACACACACACAGAGTTGACTATTATTTCTTGCTCTTCAGTTCAATATAAATGATACTATTACTGTAGACAATTAGCATTAGGTCATGAGGATGGTGAGACGATCAATTTTCCTGATGGATTTAATTATGCTATAGAGCCAGAGGACTTATATATCCCAGGAGGCAAAAAAAGTCAATATAAGCTAAAATTCTTGTCAGATAATAGCCCTGGTATCTTCTGCTTATAGTGATAGAGAAAAAAGACATTTACCAGATGAATATCTGTATAACAGATACTAGGATATTCATTTGCTTTAGTAAATCACCACATCTAGAAAAGTCCCTAACATCCATCTATAGTTTTTCTTCTGACAAAGAAAGGGTAATTAAATAGAGCTGTGAAAGAATAATGATTTCTGTTTGTTTGTTTGTTTCCAGTGTTTGTTCTAATGCAATCACTTTACTCTTGAGGAAGAAAATGTTCCAGGGGCTTACACATTGGTCCTCTCTGTGATAACAGCTCACAATTCATATGTTTTATCATATATTTAGAAAGTTTATTCCAAATATACACTCAGGAACCAGAGCCATACATATTGTATATGTTCATAGATGATTTTGGGTCAAAGTTAGTTATGCTTCTCTGACAGCCTAAACTCGTTCAGTGATATTCTAATTACCAGAAAATAGTTGGATTTGTATTAAATAGCTGAAGATCCCTCTAAAGAAAGTAGTAAGAAGAGCATAAAGGTCTTTTGTCAGGGCTATATGCTCTGCACATTATTCATGTGTATCTAATGAATTCCTTCTGGAATTAGTTGAGACGATCAAAACATTATGATAACTCAACCTAAGCCACTCTCATCTAGACATGACATTTTTTGGTTACAGAAATCAAATAAAGTATTTGTGGATCTTGCATTCTGATTACGGTGCTGGTCCTAGTTATCTGCCTTGGTTGTGTTGTCTCTGATGATGAAGTGCCATCTTGGCTTGGACCACATCTCAACCTGGTTGATTTTAAAAATATACATATTCAAACAGTATCATGTCCAATGTGCATCTTAGGTGTCATAGATTATAAAAATGTGCACTTATTTCTATTTACCTCAAAGACATAAAAATGTTGTTATATTTTCTATGTTAAAGCAGATTATTAAAATATCAAGCATGTTAAAGAAATATAAATTAGTCAAACTTTAAGATATTTAAAAACATGTTTGAAATGAAAAGTGCACTCTACTTATATAGTAAATTAGATAGTGCATAAGAAAACAATGCAGAAGAAAACAATAGTGAATTTGAAGGCATAATAAAACTATAACAAATGAAACAGAGATAAAAACACCTTTAAAAATTAACAGTGGTGGCTTATGAAATAATTTCAAAGGCCCTAATAATATTTGTGAATGGTGCTTCCCAATAAGTATTCAAGAAGCTCAAAGCTGAGGAAACCTATGAAGGAGGCAATTGACCCCCCCCTCCTTCCTCTCTGCAGGAGAATGTGCCATATTCATGTGTGTCTTTCATAATGGAGGAGTTTGCGCACAATGGCAGGGTGCACTGGTACAAGGTACCATGTATTGGTGTGTCAGAAAAAGAGTGAGTGTCTGAGAAGGCAGCCTGAATCTTCCTTGGGAGTGGGTAAGACCTGTGATTTGTTTTGTTTCTTTCCTCTCATGACCTCAGAGGAAGCCTGAGAAGCTTCTCTTGTCCTTGCAGAACATGGATTTCCCATGAGCAAGTGAAATTATGCTTTCATAATTTTTCCCATGATTTGGGCTCTGTGCTGGGTGTGGGGAGTCAGAATGGAACTCCATCTGGTTCAGAAGTCAGACTAGTGATGTGCTGAAGCTGTTTTGCACAAGCGTGGGGGAGGTGATAGTTTCTAGATTCCCCACCTCCTGGTATTCACACCCCTTTGTAATCTCTCTTCATTGATTGGGTTGGATTCTATGACTTGATTCTAATGAGACAGTGATGGTGGTGTGTCACTCGGTGACTAGGTCATAAAAGATGATATGACATTGCTCTCTTGCATGTGCTTTCTATCTCAAAGCACTTAGTCTGGGGAGAGTACTATGTAAAACAAACAAACCAACAAAAATCCTAAAACCTATTGCTGACAGCCAGGTGACTGAGCTTGGGAGCTGATTCTTCCAGTCTGTCAAGATTTCAGACAGCTGCAGCCTTAAGCTGTCATCTTTACTACAATCTCACGAGACACTGAGCCAGAACCACTGAACTAATATATTCTTAGATTTCCAACACTCAGAATCTGCTTAAGTGCTCATTGTGTAAAGCTGTTACATTTTGAGGCAGTTACATATGCAATAAGAGACAACAAATACAAGGCTCTTGTCTACAATGAACAGCAGCATGTTCCTTAACTTACCACTGTATAGGTTTTATCTCAGCACTCAGCATATGAAGCCAGAACAGGGGTTGTCAGAGGCAATGTATCATGCTCACCAGCTATCTGTACTAAGAAGCATGTTGTCCAAAGCAGCTTTTCATAGTCTATCTTCCAAGAAGCTGCAAACATGGCTACATATGGTCAGAGACAACCAGCCTGGGGCCACAAGTCACTCCACACACTGACCTGAATGAATGACAGCAAAACTGAGTTCAACAAGATCTCATTTCAACCTTAAGTTGCTTAAGGCTTAAGAATGTCTTGGTAGTATTTAGGGTAAAGAAAAACAGAAATAACAAGATATAAATATAAAAATTATCAGTCATGAGGTTTCAAATATTGGGTAACACCATACTCTTATACTACTTGTCATATATACTTCCTCTTGAATAGCAATTACTTTGGACATGAACTTACATGATTAAGAAACTGCTGATATTATGTAAATTAGAAATCAATAAGGCCACACTGAAAGGTTTCAAAACAGTACATAGTATAGTGAATGTACTTACAATAAAAAGTGGTATTTGAGCCGAGTAAATGATTGTTAATAAGTCAATAAGACCCTCACTCATAAGCTCCATGAGTGGGAGATGACCTTACCTTGTCAACAAATATATCCCAGCCCAGAGGGTCTGGCACATAGTGGGGTTCAGTGACTATTGACCTAATGAGTGTAGGAATGTTATTTTCCCTAGGCATTTTTCATAGCTACTGTTTTGTATTTTATTACTATCCACTCATTAATTTTTATTCTGTTACTGAGCAAATACTTGTTCATTGATCGATTTTGTAATCTTTCAGGACAGGGACCCATGGACAATGTTAAGAGCATTTTGACTCACTGATGTCTGGTTATTGTGAGTATGGCCATTTAGGACATCAATGTTTTTGGCCAGGCTGCTCCCCAACAAGTACATGTATCAAATATAGGTTCATATAGCAGCATGTAAGAGAATACAGACTAGACACTGAATTGAGATTTCACTGCAAGGGAGCTGTAGAAGCAGAAACACTTGAAGGAGTGACAAAGAAAACATGGTCATGACTAATCTGCCATATCTCCTGCCGGTCATGTGGTTGCAGGATGGATACCTGCTGTCAGAAGATGTCTTAGCTCCAAAACAGTTGAAATTTTTACTACTTTAATTAAAAACCTCAGAAATGTCTGTGGTATGTGGAGTGAAGGGAGTCTTCACATCATCACCTTAAAGCAAGGCTTAAAGAAGACATTTCATTATCAAGCTTTTGCTAATGCTACACATTATATGTTACTGAAACATTTCTATTAAAATTTAGGAAGAATGTAGACAATTGTTATAAAACAACCAAAATAGTTTGAACTCTATAAAAGAGTTTGGACATTAAATATAGTTTGGACACTTCAATAAAAACTTTTTTTTTAGCATTATGTTATTGTTAACTCATTTGTATTCATTGTAAAATCTCTAGTCATAATGAATTTATTTGGAATTAATATGGATGTCACACATAGTTTCATAGGAATTCTAATGCAGTTCAATGTTAATTTAATGTCCTATTTAAATAAAGTTAACTGTTTTAAGTAATATAATAATGCTACTGTGCAGAGCTGTAAAGATTATAACAGTATAGTTTTCCTCCAGAGAGATGTGATGATCTCAGAAGTGGTATTTCTCAGCTGCCATTGGCAGCCTAATGGCTATGATCATGGCTACTAATAGCTCTCCGAGTGATGTGTGGTGTTCCCCCCTGAGCTACAGCTCAGCTATTCAGCCAGAGAATTGCATTAGATTAAAGATACAGCCTCAGAGTAAACTGTTATTTATTTGGTGGTTGAGTTACTTGCTAGGTATGAATTGTATAAATTCACTTGTTATAAGCAATTACAAAAGTAAAAACAATTACAAAAGTAAAAACAATCAATATTCTTAACATTTGGTTCAAATAAAAGAAATGCAAAAATATAAACTACTACAGTATTGATGTGAAACTAATACTTTTAATCTATTGACTTATGTGTTAATCGTTGAGTGAACAGTAATATTTAGAAAGTCAAGATATTTATTTAGAAGACAAGAGGATAGTAAGTTTGGTTAGTAAAACTTAAATGATGTAAGTTAATAAATTTAGAAAATAGTATAAATATTTATTAGGAGAGACACAAAGAGAACGAGAGACAGAAAATAACATAAATAATAATCTAGTTTTTATAAAGAATATTTTGTATTCTATCAACTACGTGAGTAGGGTACCAGAAAGAAGCTAGAGTTTGGAGAGAAAAAGTTAATTTTTTAGTGAAGGATAAATAACAAAGGGATTATTACCAGTTTCTCAGGCATCAGACTCCTCACCGTATGATAATATTATTATGGTGTTAAAAATCACAAATAAATGAAGAAAATAGTATTTAGAAGCAGTGTTTCCTCCCTAGTCTATCTAGTATCAATACCCCTGATGGGAATTAGTAAAGTTTTGTGCAATAACAACAACAAAAGAAATATAATACAACTAAGCACTTAAGAGATTTTGGAGGTAAAATGTAATCTCTGTTGCTTCTCCTAATGTTTTATTCACACACAATGGCAATTAATTAGTAATTTGCATACCCATATGGTCTCACATATTTTCCCCAGTAACAATGGGATATGAGAACTTTAATTTAAATATGGCAAATTAGTGATAAAGTATGCTCATGAGAATGTGATATAAGGAAATAAAAAATTTAAATTGTTATTAAATAGATCTACAATATTTACAAAATTTAGGATGGAACTAAATTTATAACAATGCTAAATTCCATAAATAAAGTTAATGCTATTAATCTAACAAGCTTCTTTCTACAACTTTTCCATGAAGAACCTCTAATGCTAGAAGTGTGATATCTGAAGGCACAAAACCTTTGTCAAAATACACAGGATACATTTGAAGAATCTAAAATCCATATGTCTTATTGGCTCTACCGTACCTATTCACATTAACTTTAAAATAGCACCTGGCAATTTAATAACAAGTTTCTCTAACAATAAAATAAAATAAAATAAAATAAAATAAAACAGCACCTGGCAAAAATCTTGCTGGTTGCTACTGGAAAAATTTTAGTGAAATTTCTTGCTGAAAATTTAGCTTGCATAACTGAAATGATATGGAAAATTTTAAGGGTGTCATTTTGACAAGTTTTGCCCCAACTTATTATAACAGTGTTTTTAACAATAGTAACAATGACAAAAAATTTATCTAATTCTCAAACTCTTTTTTCACTTAGTAATATTGTTAAGTGTTATGAAAACAAAAAATTTTCTTGAAGTTGTGACAGGTGATTAAAAATATCTGTTAAAATAAACTAAATTAAAAATAAAACAATCTTTTCGTATTATTAGGGAAAACAAAAAATTCTACCCTTCTACAATGTTTAGAATCTTTATTATGATATGACATTTTAATTTCTTCATGAAAGAAAAAGAAAATTCAACATTAAGCTTGAACATTTTAACCATTAATGTCACCCCCTTCCTCAGCAAAAAAGATTCTAAAACTAGATAGAGATGAAAAGTTTTTAAGATACACTGTTGTATATCAAATTTATATTTTAAAAATATGTATTTAAGTGGAAAACTCACAGGTTTTCTGGTTTTCTACACCTACATGATCATCAATACATGACAGACAATAACACTAGCATAGTCCCTTAGAATGATGTAGGAGCTGTACTCATTGGTTGGGATTTATGTTGTATTTTCTGTAAGCTTCAAAGATGTACTGGGTTGATTTTTAATTGTGATTGATCAAAATTTCTTTCCAGAAGATAAACCAAACACTCCTTTCATTATCCTTCTCATTAAGTGCAACAAAAATCCGTAGGCATTATCTATAAAACAAACAGAAGATACTGAAAGGGGGAGAGAAGGCAAGACTGTCATGGAATGACACAGTGGTGAGTTCTCTGGGTTATCTTTTTGCTTCATATATCCCAGATATGGAGTAGAAGGCACTGGCAACAGAAATACCAATAGTACCTCAAAATTGTCCCAAGAAAAGCTTGCTTTCTCTAGAAACAACCCCAACTTCTTCAATGGTTGAGTGGTTAAATAAACCGAAGAATAATCATGGATTGCAACTCAACAGGAAAAAGAAACAAACTATTGATACATGCAATGACCTGGGTGGATGTCCAGAGATTTATGTTGAGTAAAAATTTCAATCCCAAAAGATTATTTACTGTTGTTTTCTGTTTGTATGACATTTTTGAAATGGCAGAATTGTAGGTTAAGGAAGGGCTAGGACAAGAGGGAAGGATATATGTCTATAAAAGTGCAACATGAGGAATCTTTGTGGTTATAAAAATGTTCTATAGGTCCCCTGTATCAATGTCAATATCCTGATTGTGACATTATTATACTATAGTTTTGCAAGATAATACCATTGTAGGAAACTAGGTAAAAGGTACCATGGAATCTCTATTATTTCTTTTACAACTGCACTTGGATTATCTTGAAATAAGTTAAAACATTCTTTTTATTATTTGTGCTTCTTAGGTTGATTAATCTTGTCTAGTAATGATTCATTTGTAGTATACAGAATTTGCCAATTGTTTCCTATCTAAAGGTTAAGAATAAACATGGTATCTCTACAAAAATGATTATCTCACATCATTCTGAACATCTTAATATATTTTAAAATTTGCATTTCTTCATCTTTGTATTTCCAACTTTCTACTTTTAGTCTCCAAATTCCTGAAACAGGGGAATATACGTTTCCTTGAGGAAATGGCAAAACAAAGTGATAACCAGGATCACCACATATATCTGTGTATGCTGTGCATAACAGAAATCTAACAAAGGTGACCTACCAAGAAGTTTGAAATCAAGATTTCTCTCCACTTTCCATTGAACTCTAACAGTACTACATGAGCCTCAAAGGAAGTTTCATTTAATCTAATTGTTTTCCCAGAGAGCTCTCCTTCTTCTAATCGGCATGAAGCTTCATTCTGTGCTATCCTTGTGTCTTAGTAATGACCAATAAAATTAACTGAACAAATACTGACATATCATTAGTCTAGCATGCACTGACAGCATAAAAATAAATAAAGCACACAGAATTTTAGTATGTCATAATCTAATTTAAATGCTGATATATGCAAAGACATAACTATATTATCACTGTTCAGATGAAATAAAAAGGAAAATCTGATATATCCTTGGGTTCTTAAATTTCATAGAAAGTAAACATTTTAATAGTGTGCATCTCCTGGTATAGACAATTATTATTTATTTTTCTCCTTTTAAATATGAATTTCTTATATGTTTGCTATGAGACTTTTTCTCTTTGGTTTTATACAACCAAAATGACACTACGATGACTATAAGGGTTGAACATTTTGAAAACGGTAATTTAATATTTAAAATTTTCTTAGTATTAGAGTACTGAAAATATTTCATAATCATATTGCATCTGATCCTCACAAGAACTCTGCAATAATAAGAGTGTGTGATGATTGATTTTATGTGTCAAGTTGACTAGATCTTGGGGTGTTCAAATATTCAATTAAACGTTATACCTGGGTGTGTCTGTGAGGATGCGGGCATAATCCAATCCACTGAAGGCCGAGAAAGGGAGAATTCACTTTCTTTGCCTGACTGCTAAACTGAGAAACTAGTCTTCTCCCATCCTAAGACTGGAACTTAACACCATCAGCTCTCTGATTCTCAGACATGTGAACCTGAACTAGAACTTACACTATTAGTTCTTCTGGTTCTCAGGCCTTCAAACTTAAGCTGGGACCATATCACTAATTTTCCTAGGTCCTTAGTTTATGGATAGCAGATTGTGGGACTTCTTACCTTTCGTAATTGTGGGAGTCAATTCCTTATAAAAAAGCTATTTTTACATATGTATCACATATATTATTCATAAAAATATTAATATAGATGTATATCATAATATATAATTCTGATTGGTTCTGTTTCTCTGGACTACATGACTAATACAGAGTATAAGTATTATTGGAAAATTCACTTATATACATAAATACTCCTCTTAAAATTAGCTTATGTACATAAACAGTATGAGAATATCAGTTATTTTCATATGCAAAACTAGAATCTAATGAACTTAAAAAAGAAGTTAAATAGAATCTATGTGGTGTTCTATAT
Source organism: Furipterus horrens (assembly GCF_987537825.1). Lineage (NCBI taxonomy): Eukaryota > Metazoa > Chordata > Mammalia > Chiroptera > Furipteridae > Furipterus > Furipterus horrens. The sequence goes on along the minus strand of NW_028327175.1, from coordinate 55,558,342 downwards.
ATAAAATAAAAATTATGAAGATGCAAGTTATGAAAGAGCCATGGATGACTAACCTGGAAATACAATATGTAAAAACTTTTTATTAAAAAAAAATCCCTCTAGAGAAAATAATTATTAGTCATATTTAATTGGCAATTTTCTCCTTCTCTGAGTAAATTAACATTTTCTGCAGTTTGAATGGCATATTTCTAAAGAAAATTTTGGACTAAAGCTCTAAAATAAATATGATATATTTGGAATTACCAATATTGTGTCTTTTATCTCCTTAATCTGATGCCTTGTCACATGCTGATTTATGCTTATTTACAATAATAAAAGAATCTGTTTACAGTAACTGATAAAACCCACTTTTAGTGTTTTTTTCCCCACAGTCAGGCTCTCATGGAATGGATGGTTTGTACTTGAAAAATAAAAACCATATGTACATAGCCTGTAGAAGAGATAACAATTAAAAAATAAAATTATTCAAAATGGGGGCCAAGAGAATCAGGTTTATTTCTCAGCATCTCTACTTGCAAAATAGCTTTCTATATCCTGTTCACATTCTCAATGAAATTTCTCCTCAAACTCATCTCAGAAAGAGACAAATATGTACTGAGCCATTAGTATAGACTGTACTTGTAACAGAAAGAGCAAAGGCCAACAGCTTGTTTTCAGAATTTTTGCCTCCACACAAATCATTACTAAATGCAAGCTTCAGTGATAAGAATATTGCCACACATTTAAAATGCATAATTCCATTTTCAAGTGCCTCAATTAAATGAGATTCAATTATAAAATTACCATCACACAAGTCTTGAAACGTTGAAAAACTCAAGAAAATAATAAACTAAAAAGTGTTTGCTCTTTTACTTTTAAAGAATTGGTTAGATTAATTTTCCTTGAAGTATAAGAGTGTTAGAATCAGGGACAGGAGAGAAACCCTAAACTCTTACGAAGAGGAGTGTGTTTAGAGCAAGACCTAAGTTCTCCTTGCAAAACAGAAATGTTGATATCTAAAACAATTATTTTAACACAAAGACTACTTGTAAGATTTCTTTCAGAAAGAAGTAGATTAAAGTTTGATTTTAAGCAATGAGAATTAAGATTATGGTCATAGACAATTTTTATCCTCACAGAGTCAAAATATAAAGTTAAACTAATGCATTTTTTGGTGTGTGCCCTGATACCTGAATGACAATTGCACATCTGACTATCCAAGTGGAAACCCCAAAAGTGGCAATGTTAGCTGGCTGTGTTTTTATTAACATCTGCCTCCCAACAATCACACATTGGTCCATCGTTGACTCATAGTAAGCAAACACGAAGGAGAAAGTTGAAGAAAATAAAATGTAATCCCTCCCTGTCACTGTACTATTGCAATATTGTCAAAAGCAAGTATATAATCATTTCAAATGTGTCCCATAGGACATGAATGCACATGTCCACCATTATACTGACTAGTGCCAGTGCTGCTTCAGAAGACATTTGTCATATTCCTAAGTCTCTTACGAGTCACTTATTTCCTAAATAATTCCAAGCCCTTTGTCCTCCATCATTAATTTTCCTGGCTAGGTTAGCAATAAACTCTAGGAAAAGACTGTGGAAGATGTCATAATCAAAACGTACAATTTTAACTAAGATGAAATCACACAAGAAGAAGCTCTCCTTTTTTCTCTTTCAGATTTTTGATCACTAATAACTGTGGGTCAAGAGTTTAATTAATTGTTTGTCTTAAAGCTAAACCATATACACATTGAATTATTATATACACAGCATACTGGACTCCAAATGTAGCTGTGCATAGCTAAGCATCGAAAATATGGGGAGGATCACTTTCTCTAGCTATATAAAAGATATTATTTAAACCTTTGAAATGTATAACTTGAGGGACCTTAAGAAGTAATCCTGCAGTTTATAATTCTATTTAAAAGGAATTATAAAGCTGAAGATGATTAATACACAAAAACGTAAATGTTGTCTCACAGCTTACAAATAATGTATAGTTAGATGGGAAAAACAAGTAATGTTCATTTAAAAGTTATACTTCACCAGATGCTTCATTTGTATTATCTTATTTAACCTGCATGAGTTACAGATAAAAAAACAGAATCCCAGAGGTAATACAAAAGTTGTAAAGACTGGATATGGATTCAAAGTAGAATTTTTCTGACTCTAAAATCATGTTTGTACTACACCTTGTTCACTTTCACAGATTTTTCAGCCATTACTAATAAAACAAAAAATTGACCAAAGGGCTGAAACAATATGCAGATATGGAAACACTGTGGTGTAATTTTTCTTCCTCCATTAGTGTAAATTGTTTGTTCAAATTAGAGGAATATTCTTGGATAGCTAGTTTGAACCCAGATAACAAAGAATATTGGATTTCTAAGTAATATATCTTTATTTTGGTCTTTAAGTATGTGTTTTTATTCCATCATAGATGTGTATAAAAATCACATGTTTTAATTTAAATATATAATAATGGATTCTGGCTGAGATCTTCTGAATCAGAATATCTGGTATCAGTGCCTTAGTTTACAAATTATGGGGGGAAAATGAAGTAGTAGATTTTCTGGAGAAGTAGGATTTAAAAATATGATACGAACAAGGGATTGGCATGGTTAAAAAAAAATAAAGGGCATGGAGAAAATAATCTGGTGTTAACTGTTTAGAATGGCTCAAAGTAAGAAAGAGACTCATAAAGTCATGTGGGTCTTGAATATAATTTGTCAATAGGAATGTAAGAGACATTTTTAGAACTTTCACTTATACGTCATACTGTACTTGCTTACAGACACCCAAATAATATATAATGATACACAGAATTTATTTCATACTTGAACATTCTTTCTGAATCATTCTGGTGAACCATCCCTAAAACATAAAGACCTAAAAATTACTTTCACTTTTTTTTCTTGAGAAAATATAATATGCTAATGATTCCCTTCCTTATTTTCTCAAATCTAGAATATCTCCCTCCTCCTTTATTTCTCTTGTATTTAGCTCTATCTCATCCATTTATTGTTTTTATTGACCATAGTTTATTTTATATACCATGAGTAAAAATGCAAGTAAAATGTAATCCAAGTTTCCAGAAGAAAATATACTAATAGAAGAAAATGCTATTTTTAACTTAATAGTGTCATTAATGCTAAGATGAAAATGTAGACAAGTATAGTAAAAGTCTAAGGAGAGTGTGCTAAATTTTGCCAGCGTGGCCACAAAGTCATCATAGAAGATGTATGCTGGAATTTAAGAAGGGCTTTTTATAGAATCAGAAATATTTTGCCTAATAAAATATCTTGCCTAACAAAATAGTGTGAAAAAAATCACAAGACTATACAACAGAATGATTCAGAAGTTATGAATATGTGTCTAAAATTAGGGTATGACTTACAATGGGCATGAAGGGGAGTACTATATGCAACAAGATGTACACTTAGATGGAGAAGGACACATACTAGTTGCTGAATTATGTATTGCTCTAATTGATGCTCAATTCTGTAAGCAATGGGAAGCAAAGTATTTAACAATTAGATTTTACTTTCTGAATGATCCATTGGTACACTTGCAAATAATACTATAAATGCAAGATATCAAACATGCACTGTCAGTAGCAGTGATGACATTGAAAGACTTTATCTCCAACATCTTTATTCTCTGAGGTAATCATCTAGTTTATAACATTTACCTTAGATTATGAGGCAACTATCTAACTTATCTTTTATTTTTTCTTCATAAGATTCATTTAAATTTAATTTTCAGAGAATAAAATTTGCCAAATTTACTTACTGGGCAATGTTTTCCATTTTCCCTTCATATATTACATTTCAGTCAATATATAAAAACTTGTCAATATTATTTTTGACTAGTCCAGTCTTTTTCTATTTGTACTCATCTTTCAGAAATGCACACTTTGTAGTACCTTATCTTGAAAGAAGATGTGCAAATCAAATACAATGTCCCCAAAGTCAAAGAGTCTTCTTCTTTTTTTTTTTTTTTAACTTCATACTGAGTCAGCATGTATTAGCAGTAAAAACAAGAAGGTATTGAGGTGGCAGTTTGGTTACCTCTATGATTGACATTAGTGAAATTATAACCTTTCCAACCTTTTAAAACTTAGAAACAAGGCCAAACTCAATAAAATATGTCTTCACTGGGCTGCTCTAATGTTTAACAAATGAATGTTATTAAGGAAGTCTTTGAAATGCCTTAAATAATTGTGTTAGACTTATATTTAATCATTCATAATAATGAGAACTGCATAGCTACATCTCATCATAATTTTTCATCTACAAAGTAAACATTAAATATTTGTTGAATACATTCTACTTAGTTACTTTTGAAAATTCTTCATAAAGAGAAAATGCCAAGAAGGCTGATATTACAGAACAGTAATCACATCCCCTTGGGTGTTGTACTTTGTCTTCTGTAGAAGTTAATAGTAATCACTAACTTACTATCTGTTGATAAGAGTCCTTTTAATTTATTTTTGAGCAGTTGGTTTATTTTATAGCTAATTTTGCACAATTGCTTTATCAGCTACAATTTTGAAGCTGAGTCAATGTTTAACTAATTGCTAAAACTCTCAGTTATCCTTTAGGCAAATAAAGTGAATTTTACTGTGACATAGAGTTATTTAATAAACTAATAAACATGGGAGTGAGAGAAATGCACAATGATCTTATTTCTTGGAAACTTTTTGTTGCATACAATTTTTCTTAAATAATTGCTGCTAGGTTTAATTAATATTGTCCTTATACATTCATCTTTTCAACATAGAGAAACTATTACTCTTCAACTAGGATGTGTTTTTTGCCTATAGCAGCCTTTGAAAAGATAAATAAAATTGACAAACCTTTAACCAGACTTATCAAGAAAAAAAGAGAGAAGATCCAAATAAATAAAATAAAAAATAAAGGAGTAGCAGTAATAACTATTACCACAGAAATAAAATAGGATTGCAAGAAATTACTATGAACAACTGTATGCCAATAAATTTGATAACCGACATGAAATAGATAAATTTTAGAAATATACAATCTTTCAAAACTGAATCAGGAAGATGCAGAAAACCTGAAGTCGTCGGCAGCCGTCCGTCTCGAGAGACGATGGTGTAGCTTCTTAAGAGTCTATCTGCACCGCCGAGAATGGCTGTGCAGTCCGACTCGGGAGTGACCTGAAGAGACTGATAATAACTAGCAAAACTGAAGCAGTGATTAAAACAAACAAACAAAAAAACTCTTGAAACACAAGCGCCCTGGACCAGTTGGCTTCACAGGCGAATGTTACCAAACTTTCAAAGAAGAACTAATACCTATCCTTCTCAAACTATTCCAAAAAATTCAAGGAAGAAGACTCACAAACTCATTCTATGAGGTCACTATTATCCTAATTCCAAAATGAGGTAAAGACACAACAAATAAAGAGAATTACAAACCAATATCTCTGATGAGCATAAATTCTAAAACCCTCAACAAAATATTAACAGCCAGGATCCAGCAATACATTACAAAGAATATACACCATGATCAAGTGGGATTTATTCCAGTTAAGCAAGGATAGTACAAAACTTGCAGATCAGTAAATGTAATATATCAGTTTATGTAATATATTACATAAACAAAAAGGACAAAAATCACATAATCATATCAATAGATGTTAAAAAGCATTTCATAAAATCCAGCACCCATTTATAATAAAAATACTCAGCAAAATGGGAATAAAGGGAGCATACCTCAACATAAGGAAGGCCATATCCAAAACCTACTGCCAACATTATACTCAATGGGCAAAACCTAAAAGTGTTTCCCTTAAGATTAGGAAAAAGATAAAGGTGTCAGTTTTACAACTCTCATTCAACAAATACTGGAATTTCTAGTCATAGCAATCAGACAAGAAGAAGAAAGCATGCAAATTGTAAAGGAGGAAGTAAAACTGTCGTTATTTGCAGATGACATAATAGAGTACAATGAAAACCCTATAGACTCCACCAAAAAAAAACCTACTTGATCTAATAAGTGAATTTGATAAAGTAGTGGGATACAAAGTCAATATTCAGAAATTTATGGCATTTTTGTACACCAACAATAAACTATCAAAAAGAGAAACTAAGAAAAATCCCATTTATCATAGCAACAACAACAACAAAAAGTACCTAGGAATAAATTTAACCAAGGACAAAAGACATGTCTATGGAAAACTATAGGTCACTGAAGAAAGAAATTGAGGAAGACACAAATAAATGGAAGCATATACCATGTTCATGAATTGGAAGAATTAACATAATTAAAATGCCCTTACTAACCAAAGCAATCCACAGAGTCAATGCAATTCCAATTAAAATACCAATGTCATACTTCACAGATCTAGAACAAATATTCCAAAATTTATATGTGACCAAAAACAACCCCAGAAAGCCTCAGTAATCTTGAGAAAGAAGAACAATTTTGGAGCGATCACAATACTTGATAGCAAAATATATTACAAGACCACTGTAATCAAAACAGTCTGGTACTGGCATAAGAACAGAAGACACACAGATCAATGGAACAGAATAGAGAGCCCAGAAATAAACCCAGGTCTCTATAGTCAATTAAATTTGAAAAAGGGGGCATGATCACACAGTGGAGTAAAAATATTGTCTTTAATAAATGGTGCTGGAAGAACTGGACTGGTACATGAAAAAACTTTAAACTAGATCACCAACTCACACCATACATCAGAAGAAACTCAAAATTGGTAAAATACTTAAATATAAATCATATTACATAGAGGAAAACATCGACAGTAAAAATTCAGCTATCTCACATGGCAATATTTTGCTAATATATCTTTTAAGGTAAGGGAAATAAAGGAAAAAATATACAAATGTGACTACATCTAATTAAAAAACTTCTGCATGGCTAAAGAAACCATCAAAAATATTAAAAAGGAACCAACCATATGAGGGAACATACTTTCCAATGATATATCAGACAAGGGCTTAATTTCTAAAATATATAAAGAATTCATATGACTTAACACCAGTAAGACAAGCAATGCAATTAAAAATGGGCAATGAAACTGAATAGACATATCTCTGAGGAGGACACACTGAGGCCCCATAGACATATGAAAAAATGCTCAACATCACTAGCCATCAGAGAGATGCAAATTAAAACCACAATGAATTGTCACCTCACACTGGTCAGAATGGCTATCATTAATAAATATACAAACAACAAGTGCTGGCAAGGATCTGGAGAAAAAAAAAAAAACATAGTGCACTGTTGGTGGGAATGCAAACTGGTGCAGCCACTGTGGAAAACAGTATGGAATTTCTCCAAAAAACTAAAAATGGAACTACTTTTTGATCCAGCTATTCCACTGCTGTGAATATACCCTAAGAATCCTGAAACACCAATTCAAGGATCTTATGCACCCCAGTGTCCTAAGTGCCCATCAGTAGATGAGTGGATTAAAAAATTGTGGTACATTTACATAATGGAATACTACACAGTAGAAAAAAATAAGGAATTCCTACCTTTTGTGACAGCATGGATGAAACTGGAGAATCATGGAATAGCCTGACAGGGGTAAGAGGGTAAGACGGAGGTGGGGATTGTGAAGAAATTGAAGGCACTAGGAAAGGAATATATATATGAAGGATCCATGGACATGGACAATGAGGTGTGGATGGGCAACATGGTGGGGGGCACACTTAGTAGAGTGGGGCAAAGGAGGAAATAATTAGAACAACTGTAACAGCATAAACAATAAAACATAAAAAATATAAAAGGAAGTTGGTCACAGAGAGTACTGGTCAGGATGGAAGGTATGGCCTGGATTAAGCTCTGAATTAATTTCATCTGGTTTACTGTTCTCTGTAAAAATGTATTTGCTCTGTCCTGTCTCCTGTCTCCCAAGATTTGTTGTGAGTTTAAATTGATGTTAGAGTAAATTAATTACATGGATTTATTTCCACAATGACGGTATATTAAACACTTATTAAAATTTGAATAACAAAAGTTTGAAAAATACAGAAAAAATAAAGGTATATTGTTTGAAAAAAAAAGGAAAGAAAAATAATCTACCATAGAGTGTTGTGTTAATCTTATACTTTTCTCTCTAAAAACAGATGGAGTGTTTGGCACTTTGCATAGATTATAAATAAAGACACATACAGGGCTTTGGTCTTTCCGTTAATTACACTTATTACAAGTCCACAAATAATGGTCTAAAAGGAATTACAAGCAAGGTTTAGGTCTTTTAAATTAGAACAATGTCTGAACATTTCTTGAAAATATGACAAATTATTAAGCTTTTTACCCTAAAGTGGTTACTATTTTTCATGAACAGTAAATGTTGTATAAAGTAGGGTTAAAACTAACTAGAAAAAGCACTTATGGTACTTGCAAATATAATAAAAGAAATGCAAAAGTATTATTTCTAGGTGTACCTAGATAAATACAACAAATGCTTTGATAAATCTACCTTTAGAGGATCAATTAAATATTGACCAATGGAAGATTAATTAAATGTTCAGAACTATTTTGATAAGTTTTCACTGATGGTTTGAGATTTGGGTGAAAACTGCATGAAATAGCTAAACTCTTGTTCCTTTGAACAATGAAAGAAAAAGCAATACCCAGATTTAAAGGAGCAGGGCATGCCTTGAAAGAAGACAAAGAAAGAAGGCAAAGTATGCCATTTTGGAGTGTAAGAAAAAGCTAGTAGATTTTATTATTATTATTATTATTATTATTATTATTAACTTTAATGAGACTCAATTTACATAAAATTAAATGCATGTACTTGTCTTCAATTTTATCAATTAAAAAGAAGTCTGTAACTACCACAAAGTCAGACTATGGGACATTTCCATCACACATAGAACATCTTTTGTGACTCTTTCCAGTCAATCTTCTATTCCCTCATCCCAGAAACCACTGATTCTGTCGAAATAGATTAGATTTGTCAATAGGATGGCTTCTTATAAATGTAAATTATACATTCTTCTAAAATTTCTGACTTCATTTGATCAATGAAATTCATCCACGTTGCATACTCTATAGACAGTGCGAATATAAATTTTGGCAAATTTCATTCAACTATAGATTTCTTTAAAAAGAAAATGAAAAAGCCATATCTACTAAATATCCTTCAAACAGTAAAGGCTAAACTGATTTAAAAAAGAGTGCATTTTGTGTACCTGTGATATTGAAAATTTCATAATAAACTTTTTTTGTTTCCTCAAAACTTAATAGAATCAAGATTTTTACATTATAAAAATTGTAAGGAATAGAGATATTAACAGTCTATTTTCAGTGGACGTGTCAAACTACAAAATGTCAGTTATGGGGTCTCTGAGGAAACTGGATGACAAAGAGGAAAACAGGATGCATGAGAGAGGACGTCGCAGGTAGAGCTAGGAGCAGGGAACTTCCTTCCACTACTCATAACAAATGCCTTCAAGAACAAAGAGGCGAGGGAATAGCTAATCATTTTTAGACACGGTCAGAAAGATTGTACCTCCCGTAGTACTCAGCCAATGAGGAACAGCGGGGAAGGGTCCTGAGCACTAGGGAATAAAAGCCCCGCTGTATCTCCACTGGGTGTGTCTGACTACCAGGCTCCCAATCTTGCAAAACCGCCATTAAAGCTTAATTTTTGCTGTACTTTTTGTCTCCAAGTCCAGTTCTTGAAGTTTTGAATGGGTGAGGGTGTTTCTCACAAAAATGTAAGAAGATCATTTTCTACATATATGCTTATAAGATTGCTATCATCGTGGCTGGCCATAGATAAGATGTTACAATGTTGATTGGCCTGGTATAAATAATAGTTTCAAAGTGAGGAATGAGAAGAATGGCCTGCTCTAATTTGGAAAGACACGGAGATTGAGAATGGAGAAAAATGATTTTTGTAAAAGTGATATTTATTGTATTTTTTATAACTGTGATGATCTTTGAAGGGGTCAAAAAATCTAGAAAAAAACCGAACTGATTTGCACCTATGTGTTGATGTTAGTGTAGGTCACAATAAAACACACTAAGAAAATAGCTTATTTTGGGGGAAATAATACAGTTTCAGAACACATAGAAATATCACTAGAAAGGAGCAGCCAAGTTAAACAAGACTTTCTCAACTGCTCTATTTAAACTGTAAGTTGGAATCTGGCTTCATTTTAAAGAGTTCAAATTACCTCTCTGATTCAAAACAAATTCCACTGAAAAATAGAGGTTGGACTTAGGAAAACATCTAATATGCTTTATAGTGTGTGAAAATAATGCACATTTTAAACACGAATAGCCTATAATAAATAGACACAAAGAACATGATTAACAAACAGCTGGTCTACCACAGCAAGCTTATGAATACAATGCAGTTAGATATTTTCAGAGAGATGGAAAATGATTCCTGGAAGACTAACCTACTGTTAACTAGTAGGAAAATCCTAAGTATTCCATTGTCAAATGATTTTGTTGAGAGACTATATAGCTTGAAATCATCTCATTGGACTGACACCAGAAATCAATGTACTGTATCATGAGCTTGATAACAGTAGAACTACAAGTCAAAATAAATTATACATTTGACTGAATTCAGGTTTAGCACTACATACAAGAAAAGACTGTCCAAAATGCTTCAGCCAGCGTAGAGAAGATTTATTAGAAAAGAAAACTGAAATAATAAAAATAGCCTACTGTACCAATGGACAGAGAATTAAGCCATGGAAATTTGTTGTTAAATATAAGTAATATCTGTTTAATTAGTCCTAGAACATTTACATTCTCTTTTTTGTCTTTTTAATGGAGTTTACTGTTTTAGAGCAGTTTTAGGTTCACAGCAAAACTGAGAAAAATGTACAGAGACTTCTCATACATTCTCTTCCCCCAAACATTCCTATCCTCTCTCACTGTCAACATCCTCTGCCGGAGTCATGTATTTGTTACAACTGACAAACCTACACTGAAACATTATAATGACCCAAAGTGAATAGTTTACATTAAGGTTCATTCTTGCTGTTGTACATTCTACAGTTTTGGGAAAATACCTCATGATATGTGTCCACCTTTCAGTATATAGAATCATTTTACTGCCTCAATCATCTTCTACTTTTCACATATTCATTGCTCCTACCACCCAAACCCCAGATAATTGGATAATTGATGGTCTTTTTTTTTTTTTTTCTTTTTTTTCAGGTCTTTCTTGTTATTATTGTTTAGTCTTTATTTTAAGACAATTTTTCAGAACAGTTTTAGATTTACAATAAAATCCAGAGGGAACAGAGATTTCCCACATAGTTCTTTCTCCCCGCACAAGCAGAGCTGTCCTCATTATCAACATCTCCCACTAGAGTGGTGCATTTTTTAATTAAGGATAAACACCTATGGACACATCATAATCACTCAAAGTCCATCGTTTTCCTTAGGGTTCAGTGTTGGCATTGTACATTCTCTGGTTCTGGACAAATGTACACTGATATTTATTTATCATTATAATATAATACATAGTATATTCACTGTCCTAAAAATCTTCTGTACTGTACAAATTCATCTTCCCTCAGCAACCCTGGGCAACCACTTATCTTTTAACTGTCTGCATAGTTTTGCCTTTCAGAATGTCATGCAGTTGGAATCATACAGTATGTATGCTGGCTTTCAGATGGGCTTATTTCACTTAGTTATATGCATTTAAGTTTCATCTATATCATTTCATGACTTGATAGCTCATTTCTTTTAACAACTGAATGCTATTCTATTGTCTGGATGTACCACAGTTTAGTTATCCATTCATCTACTAAAGGACATGTTGGTTGCTATAAAAATTCTTGTGCAGGGTTTGTTTGTTTTTTAATCCTCACCAGAGGACATTTTTCATTGCTTTTTTAGAGAGAGAAGAAAGAATTGAAAGAAACATTGATGTGAGAGAGAAACATCAATTGTTTGCCTCCTGTACATGCTTGGACTGGGGATTGAACCTGCAAGTTAGGTATGTGCCCTGACCAGGAATCAAACCTAAATCTTTTAGTTATGGGACAATGCATCAACCAACTGAGCCACACCAGCCAGGGCCTGTGTAGGTTTTTGTATGGACATAAGTTTTCAACTCATTTGCTTAAATACTAGGGAAAACGGTTGCTAGATCATATGGTAACTGTATATTCATTTTTGTTAGAGACCACCAAATTTTCTTCCACAGAGGCTATAGGATTTTGTATTCCCAGCAGCAAAATATGATAGTTCCTGTTGCTCCACATCCTTGCCAGCATTTGGTGATGCTAGTGGTCTGGATTTGGAGCATTTTAAGTATGTAGTGGTATCTCATTATTGTTTTAATTTGTAGTTCCTTGATGACACATGAGGTGAAGCATCTTTTCAGATGATTATTCACCATCTATATGTCTTTTTTGGTTATGTGTCTGTCATAGTTTTTGGTCCATTTTTAAATTATGTTGTCCATTTTCTCATTACTGAGTTTAAAAATTGTTCTGTATGTTTTGGAAAACAGTCCTTTAAGAGATGTAGCTTTTGTAAATATTTTGTCCCATCACTGGTCTTTTTACTGTCCCTATAGTATCTTCTTTTAGAAAAATCTTACAGTTACTTAAGAACACACAATAACATAGCCTACAAAGTTTAACTATCTAAGAAAAAATTTAAAAACATTCAGCATGGGAGAAATTGTTGTTCAGTGACTTTGCTGACAATCTAGCTCTTGTATTTTATAATCCAGCATTTTATCCTTCTCAGGCTTATATGCATCAGAAAAATCTGCATTTGTGTGTGTGTACCAATGCATACAACAGCAATTCTTTTAAGTCTAGAAGATGGGTGAACTACATATATGTACAACAAGAGAGAATCTCACTTACATAATGAGGAGTAACATAAGACACAAAAAATGTAGATCAAAAAAAGAGGTAAAATAAATTGCTACATTAGGGAAGAGAAAAAAATTTAAATATAGTTTTCTCACAGATGTTAATATAATTAATCTTACTATTAATTACTTTTAATTATCTCAGTTCTCTAGTCTTATTGTTGTTTTGTTTAAATAACAACATTTATGTAACAAAAAATAATATAGTCTAATGTATAATATGAAATGAGTTTCATATTTTATATTAAAGCAATAAAATATATATAATTGTTTTTATATATTATATTATTGTTTTTGTCTTATATGACTGTGTCTGAGCTGGACTTCTAAAAAGTTGATTACCCTAGCTAAAAAAGAATACTGTATAATAGTAAAACAAACAAGGATCTATGGATTCGTAAGTCAGAGAATGTTGAGTAAGCTCTAAATTCTCTATAGTATAAAACAGTTGTTTTATAACTAAAATTATTCCTGCTGTGTGAGATAATTATGTACAACTCACATATCTGCTGTATTATTATAGTCTGGAAGAACACTTCCTATGCAGAAGAACCTGGAGAGCTTCCCTTCTTGTCTCCCACTTCTTTGTACCACTCCCTTGAATGAATACTTAAAATTATTAGAAAATCTTAAATATGGTTAAGATCTTTAATTTATATGAGTTTTATAACATGATCTTGTATGTTAAACACATTATTATATAATGATTTTATTATACATGTCAGAACATGGAGACAGCTGGACTGCCCACCTAGATTTTTGACATATGCAGATGAACCACATGCAAATCAACCTGGTCCTAACCCCTCCCATAGGAAATGCTAATGCACTTAGCTCTTCCCTGAGGAGATGTTAATGGACTTAGCCCTATATGTTAACTAACCTGGTGGGGGAAAGCAGGGAGATGTAAATGACCTACTGAATGTGTTGATGAGCAGGCTTACCCTAATCAGAATGTGTGTTTGGTAAAGTGTGGAGATGGTACCAGCAGAGGCTCAGGCAGGCGATTCCTATGAGCCTGCTTGGGTGACTGGGAGTCTCCACTCTCCCTTCCTTCCCTTCTTCTCCTTTCTCCTTTCCCCCTTCACTTGCTCCTATGGGCCCTCAAGTGATCCTGGAGTTTCCTCTCCCCTCAAACACCCTTCCCCCTTTTCCTTCAATTAACCTGGTGTTTAATCCTAGAATGGTCTCTGGGTGATTTCTCAGAGCAAGGCTACCTGACAATACATAAAATATATAAGTAGGTGTACGAGGTCTGTCCAGAAGGTCATGCAATATTAAAAATAGAGACATTTATGGAAGAAGATACAAGATACAAGAAACATTGTACATAGAGCAATGACTTCTCAGTCTCCTTCAAAGTAGGCACCTTGAGACCCCAAACAGGTCTCCCTACTGCCATCAGCTGTCTGTTCTATTTTCCTGGATCTCTCAACAGTATGAAATCTCTTTCTTTTCAAAGGTGATTTTAGTTTTGGGAAAAGGTAGATGTTGTAGGATGACAAATTTGGGCTGTAGAGGGGCTGAGTCACCTGGATGATATGATGTTTCGTCACTCTGCATGAGACGTGATGCATGAGTGGGTGTGTTGTTGTGATGAAGCTGCTAATCACCAGTTTCCCATAGCTACTCATTCAGTAATTTTGAATGCTACAGCCACACAGTACACATGCTCACTCAAAAACATTTACTGCCCCCAACTGACTAGTACAATGAAGTCATCATTGTATGTGCATGCGCATTCCAGTCCACTCTCTTTTGCTGCCAGGTTACATTGATGTCAAGCAAACTATTCTTGTTATATTAACAACAGTTGGACATTTTCTGGACAGACCTGGTATATATTACTGTATATATAGAAATTATATATGTAAAATTATATTGTCATATATTTATGTATATATAATAAAGTATGTGATATTTTATATGCTAAAATTATGTATAATTGCATAGTAATTATTTAATATATTTATCTTCCAAATAATGCATGATACAGAGATTATTTAGAATCTGATTGACTATAACTTCTACATTTGTAGCAATCAGTTATGGTTAGTCTTATGACAGTCAGGAGTAGTAATCTTAAGTTTGTGATGAATAGTGATCTAAAATTGTACAGTGAAGCATGTCAGTTTACAGTACAAAACAAATATCCATATGAGATAATGGCAGGTACGACAATGTGATAATATTGATGAGAAATCTCTCAAATTTATACTCTTTTTCTCTTTCTTTAAATAAAGATGTAATTGGAAATATATACTCAGTTTTGAAATGAGCAGTGCAATAAAAATGAAATTTGATGAGTATTTTTTTTTAGCATAAGGTAAATTCAATACAATTACTTTTTCATCTGACAAAGTGAAGTTTCATTTCTAAATTTGCCAATCTGAAATTTGTCCAGTTAATGGCTTGACCTGTGATCCTCAGTAACCTTTAAATGTAAGATGAAAATAATTATGCTATTAACTTTATAAATTTGGTGTGATTATTAAATTCAGACTCAAAATAACCTGGATCAGAGAATAAAACATAGCAATACATTTTGTATTGATTATATTCTCGTTAATTAGACTTGAGCAATATGAAAGTAATTAAATTTGTAAAACTGTAAAAGCCAGTGTGTGGTTCACCAGTTCCCTACCTTTTCCCAACCCAGTGGCTGTTGTAATTACGGTAGAATGTAGGAATATGAACTCTGGCTTACTGAGCTCCGAGTAAACAGCCTGAGCAAAGCTCCTTGACAGCTATCAGTGGACACATAAAACAAGACAAAATCAAACTTTTATTCTATCAAACCAGCATTACCTTGGCTAAACTGGCCCAAAGGGAGAGAAATGTTATTTAAAGGGAGCTAGTACTAAAATATTTGTCAGTAGCTATTGTATAGTTTGGAGAAATCCTAATAGAGTTGCAAGAAGAAGATGACTGAAAATAATGTTTCCCAGTAAAATAAAAAATAGCATTTTTAGTGGGGCAAATATTGAGAAGAGTCAAAGAAAACACTAAAGTATTATTTTAAAGCAATAAGAGATGAAGAACTGGTTAATGAAAAAGGCAGTGACTAGATAGAATTTTTAGGTGGAAGGTAATTTATATTTTGAAAAGAACCCCATTATTGGGTACATTAAAGGATTAAGGGACTGAATGAAGCACAGAAAAAGGGCTTTCCCATGTTAGGTACTTAAAAGATGCCCAGATTTAGAGTCATTGTCAGCAGCCGTCCGTCTCGAGAGACGATGGTGTAGCTTCTTAAGAGTCTATCTGCACCGCCGAGAATGGCTGTGCAGTCCGACTCGGGAGTGACACGGTATCTGTCTCCTCCCGTGTTGAATTGACATCTTGCGATGACGCTGGAGTGTCCTCTCCAGTGAAGCTGAAGCTGAAGCTACAGAGCCTGGGCAGGGTGATATGGAGGGTCTGCTGTTGCCCATGCAGCAGACCCCCCCTCTCTTCGCAGCCGAAGGATCCAAGAGAAAGACGGAGTCAATACAGCTTGGCTTCAGGTGCGCCGCAGGAGTTGCCGGTGTTGACTACAACGTCAAACCGCCTTAGGGACTCCGGCTCCGGATTTTCTCCCTTAGCCTTTCCCCTGAAGAGGTATGCCACAAGGCAGCGGAGGTTTTTTGGAATCAGAGTTTTCCTTCTCTGATGTGCCCTGACTGGAAGATGGAACCAGCGACACTTAGCTCACAGGCCGACGCTCAATCCACTGAGCCAAACCAGCCAGGGGGAACTTAAAAGATGCCCAGATTTAGAGTGCCTAACACTTAAAAGACAAATGCTTTATAGAGGCAATAGTAAATAAAAATATAAATTAGTTTTATTTTCCCATATAGCTGTGATTATATTTTAATCTCTAGGTTATTAATTAAAATTTCTAATGAATTATTTAATTATGTATAAAGATCAAATTCAGCATTCTGTGTCATTTGCTCACCTTATTAAAATAATGGCAAAGTGAGAAAAAGAATTTAAATGACATATAAGGCAAAGGGAATCTTATCATCACTTTATTGTTCAATTTCTGCCATCCTATTATTGTATTTTCTTACTGCAAAATCACAAACATGTAATTTGCTTTAAAGATGCATTTACATTATTCATTTAAATCTCAATTGATAAGTATCTATAGTAATATAAAGTTTATATTGCTTTCACTTTATTTTCAATGCCTGTTAGTAATCACTTTTTTCAATAAATAAAACTGGAAAAATATTATACTCTAGTTATTTAGTATCACATCACTAAATATGAGACAAATGGAAATGCAAAATAGCCAATCCCTTTTCTCAGACTTTATAACATGATAGAAAAAATAAAGAGCATACTTATACAAATATTGATATATATATAGAGAGCAACTTAGCAAATAGAAAGTGACAATGATTAATTACTAATATTTAATTACAAAGGAAAGGGTGCATTAAAAAACAAGCAGAGTTAACTGACTAAAGCTGAGACATTTTCTAGAAATTTTCATTGGATCTTAACTAAAGTATTTATTTTTACGGTGATATATCATATACATCAGCAGATTTTGGAGGGCCTATATAACTAACTCCGCCTGTGAGAGAAGAATCAACTCTGTATTCTCTCTCCAGCTTCTCTTAACAGTTACATAGAGAATTTGTTACAATATTTTTTCCGGTATTATATAGATACATTTTCCCCTGTTACTAGGCTACCAAACGTGAAGTCATGGGTTGTTTATAATAGTTGTATATTAGTCAAACTAAAGCAAGTAATAATGCAAATTGAAGAGACCATTTTTACTACCACAGACAAAATAGGTCTAATGTGGAACCATTCCAAATAAGAAGCCAACTGAAACCAAATACTCAGATCATATATACGGAGAAATTTTGACATGAGCCACTAAGGTAGCACTACCCATTTTGAGTTCATTGTTCTTGTTACAAAACAATTTTTTCCTCATGTACAAATGGTTCCCAAATGGAAAGAATCTATTGTAAAGGAACTGATATTCCAAAATAGCCTTCTATAATAAAATCTTTTTACCTGCTTATGTAGATTGCATTTGGAATAGAGAATAACAGTAAATTCCCTTAAAATTTTTCATTGAATACAGAAGAAAGAAACAGTGCAAAATAAAATAGCAGGTGTACCAAAAAACAGTAATCTTAGAAAAGTCTATCTTTTTCAATATGTTATTTTATAGCAGTATTGACATTTGCAGTATGCTCTACTTTCTGAGCAGTAATTTAAAGTCTCAAAAGGAACAAAAGTATTTTGCAAATTTAAATGTATTTCTTCAGGGACCACTCTAACCACCACAAAAGTAGCTGTTGCATTTTATCTCTAGGTAGTTACAAATAAAAGTGCAAATTGATTTTAAAAGTTATTTAAAAGATGGTGAGAAACACTAAAAGTAATAGTTATTACATAGAGAAGTTAAGTAGGCAAGACACAGCCATTCGGGAATTAGGTAATTTGACTAGGGCTCTAGGATGAAAATTCCAGTGTTTCTTCATTAAGTATAAAAATATGTTACACTTTGTGTGCTCTGTGGGTTATGGTTTTTTACTTCAAATGAAGCTTTCTGCTTGATTTAGTTCCCCAGGCACAGATGAAACAAATGGCAAAATACTATTTGTGCACTATATGGCAGAGATGAAAAATAATACATATTTCACAAAAAGGTAAGTTACAATCTATGTTATATTATGAAAGCCAGTTAGGTGACAACTGTTTTATTTATGCTTTCATTCACCCATCCAACCATTCACTGATTTGGCAAATATTATCAGGGGTCTCTTGTATACCTAAATTTGGTGGGGTGGGATGGCAATGCAGTGGTAAAATTGTTATGTCTCACTCTGGTTTTTAAAATATTTGCTAATTACAAAGAAACATCTTAGACCCCCAAAAAATTTGATACAACAAACATCCAAGGGTCTGCTCAGAGATGGTCTGAGATGAATGTGATATGATAAGATTTTATTATGATTGTGCTATGTCCCTACACTGTTCCCCAAGGAAAATCTTCTTTCATCAGAAAAAATATGTATCTACCTATAACTTACTAATGTGAGGAAACAAAGTTCTAACTCATCAAATAGTATTTTGTTTCACTAAATGTTTAATGTAAACACACAGAAAATGGAAAACCTGGGAATAGTACCTACTGTGAACAGACTAGAAGTTCAGAGGTGGCAGTAGAGCACCTAGATTTCCTTCACTGATAAACTTATTCTTAAGAAAAATCACTATATAAAACTGAACATTCAGTAGCTACATTGTGAGTTTGCAGCTGAAAGAGATGCATGAAACTAGAAGCCCTATGAACACTTAACTCCTTTGCTGTCTCATGAAAACTATGCTTATAAATTTAGGATGTAAAGAAGGTTCTTCAAAGATTAAGACCTTGAAAATTATTTCTTCTGGCTTCATTTTTTTCAGATTGTTATTATCTTCATATCTTATTGGACTCTAAATCTTATGTTTAGGTATTTCAGGTTTTCATAACTTGATAACATCTCCAAATCTCTATTGGAATCTTATGCATGTCCCTTAGCTGAAAATCCCAAGAAAAACTATTTATCACTGCTGTAGACCACAGGATGCTGATAAAGCTCTAAGCAAGTTCAACTTTATTTTGTCAGTCAACACTGCAGCTCCTTTGCTTCATCACAGTCCTGAAAAATGCCCATAAGATGGTTCAGGGTGAGGCTGTAGTCAGGTACAATGTCCTTTCTGGTACTGAGAACTCAGTCAAGTGTGTGGGTTCCAAGGTCTCACTCCAGAACACACTGGTAAACAAAGAAATACCTGACAGGACTGCAGGGCCTTCACTGGGCCAGGCCGTCGAGGATGCTGACCTCAGCAGACATGGCGTGAGCATGTAGCAGGATTTTCCTGCATCATGCAGCTTCCCATTGTACTAGTTTTCCTGTGAGCCCTCCCCTCCCCTGGAGTGGCTCTGCTTGACTGGTTGGACAGAGTTCCAGTCCACACAGGAAGAAGGTGTCATGCTGACTATATGCTTGGTGCTTCTGGGCCTGAAAGAGAGGGAGGGTCAAAGTTCCAGAAAATGCTCTCTAGGAAGATGCCCATCAGGGTCATTGTGAAATCCAGGAGGATCTTTCAGAAATGAGTGCAGGCCCGCAAGAGAGCCTGTCGAGGCCTTGTCAGGGAGGATGCTATATGTGGAGAAGTTTTAGGGCTCGATGTCTTACTTAGGAGCAGTTGGAAGTCATCTATAGGCCCAGCTCCCACCTCCTGCTTGGAGATGCTGTTGCTGAAGGCCTTGCCCTGACTCACCCTGTAAGTGTGCTAGGGACACTTCAGTCAAAAGCTTTCTGTTCCTGAGCTCGCCCCTTTCCTTCTCGCTCAGCTTCTCAGCGGCTCCCCTCAGGCCAACTGGAGCCTCCTTGGTGTCCAGCACTGCAAACTTTTGTCCATGCAGAACCATTTGCTGAATAAGATCTTGCTGGCCCACTTTGGCTCTGGGTACTCCCATGAGCTTGCTCTGGCCAGTTCCTCCAGGGGATGGTGAAATAAGAAATATTGCATGTGGTGCAGTTGCTTATTAAGTTGGTGAACATTTTTAGACCCCCACCCCCAGTGTATGATGTCTCACAGCAGTTTTCACAGAGTGAACCACCGAACAAAATAGCTACTATTACGCCTCTGCTCCTTCACCTCCTTCATAGACATGTGGCTCCTGAATGTGACAGCCATAGTCTATTAGTGGGGAAATAAAAAGATACAATGATGGAAAGATTTCACTGTTAAATTAATAATACTATACCAAAGTTAGTATTTTTTTTTGTCTCATGAATACTGTACCGAAGTTAATTTTTTGTTTTGATAATTGTCTTATATTATGTAAGATCAACATTCAAAAGGGAAAACTGGGTGAAATGGTTTGTATTACTTTTTCAATTTTCCTGTAAGTCTAAAATCATAAAATTGTTTTTTGTTTTTTGTCTTTTTTTTTTTTTAGTTTTTAAAGTTCTATATTGTGACATTGAAAAAAATTTCCTTTATACACCAACAATAAAAACTCAGAGATAGAAAATGAAAGAAAAATCCCATTTACCATAGCAACAAGAAAAATAAAATACCTAGGAATAAACTTAACCAAGGAGGTATAAGACCTGTTACCCTGGCTGGTTTGGCTCAGTGGATTGAGCGTCGGCCTGCGAGCTAAGTGTCGCTGGTTCGATCTTCCAGTCAGGGCACATCAGAGGAGGAAAACTCTGATTCCAAAAAACCTCCACTGCCTTGCAGCATACCTCTTCAGGGGAAAGGCTAAGGGAGTAAACCCCGACAGAAAATCCGGAGCCGGAGTCCCTAAGGCGGTTTGACGTTGTAGTCAACACCGGCAACTCCTGCGGCGCACCTGAAGCCAAGCTGTATTGACTCCGTCTTTCCCTTGGGCCCTTCAGCTGCGAAGAGAGGGGGGGTCTGCTGCATGGGCAACAGCAGACCCTCCATATCACCCTGCCCAGGCTCTGTAGCTTCAGCTTCACTGGAGAGGACACTCCAGCGTCATCGCAAGATGTCGATTCAACACGGGAGGAGACAGATACCGTGTAACTCCCGAGTCAGACTGCACAACCATTCTCGGCGGTGCAGATAGACTCTTAAGAAGCTACACCATCGTCTCTCGAGACGGACGGCTGCCGACGATAAGACCTGTACTCACAAAACTACATAACACTGAAGAAAGAAATTAAAGAAGATACAAATAAATGGAAGCATATACCATGCTCATGGATGGGAAGAATCAACATCATTAAAATGTCCATACTACCCAAAGCAATTTATAGATTCAATGCAATCCTTATTAAAATACCAGCAACATATTTCACAGACCTAGAACAAATACCTCAAAAATTTATATGGAACCAAAAAAGAGCCCGAATAGCCACAGCAATTTTGAGGAAGAACACAGTAGGAGGAATCACAATACCTGATATCAAACTATACTACAAGGCCACGGTAATCAAAACAGTCTGGTACTGGCATAAAAACAGACATATAAATCAATGGAACAGAATAGAGAGACCAGAAATAAACCAGGTTCATATGGTCAACTAGTATTTGACAAAGGGGGAAAGAACATCAGATGGAATGAAAAGAGCCTCTTCAACAAATGGTGTTGGGAGAACTGGACAGGGACATGCAAAAAAATGAAACTAGACCACCAACTTACACCATACACCAGAATAAACTCAAAATGGATCAAAGACTTAAATGTAAGCCATGATACCATAAAAGTCCTAGAGGAAAAAATAGGCAGGAAAATTTCAGATATCCCATGTAGCAAGCAACATTTTCACTAATATATCTCTTAAGGCAAGGGAGATAAAGGAAAGAATAAACAAGTGGGACTACATCAAACTAAAAATTTCTGCTCAGCTAAAGAAAACATCAGCAAGATGCAAAGGAAACCAATCATATGGGAAAATATATTCGCTAATGACATCTCAGACAAGGGATTGATCTCCAAAATATATAAAGAACTCATAGAACTCAACACCAAGAAGACAGACAACCCAATTAAAAAATGGGCAAAGGACCTGAACAAACACTTCTCCGTAGAGGACATACAGAGGGCCCATAGACATATGAAAGAATGCTCAACATCAGTAGCCATCAGAGAGATGCAAATAAAAACCACAATGAGATACCACCTCACACCAGTCAGAACGGGCATCATCAACAAATTGACAAACAACTTGTGCTGGAGAGGATGTGGAGAAATGGGAACCCTGGTGCATTACTGGTGGGAATGCAGACTGGTGCAGCCACTATGGAAAACAGTTTGGAATTTCCCCAAAAAACTAAAAATGGAACTGACTTTTGAACCAGCAATTCCATTGCTAGGATTATATCTGAAAAATCCTGAAACACCAGTTCAAAAGAACCTATGCACTCCAATGTTCATAGCAGCACTATTTACAATAGCCAAGTGCTGGAAACAACCTAAATGCCCATCTGTAGATGAGTGGATCAAAAAACTGTGGTACATTTACACAATGGAGTACTATGTAGCAAAAAGAAAGAAGGAACTTCTACCATTTGCAACAACATGGATGGAACTAGAGAGAATTATGCTTAGCGAAATAAGCCAGGCAACAAAAGAAAAATACCTTATGCTGTCACCTATTACAGGAAACTAATGAACAACACAAACAAATGAGCAAAATTGAACCAGAGCTATGTAAAGAAGGAACAGACTAACAGTGACCATGGGGGAGAGGGGAGGGAGAGAAGGGGGCAAGAAGGGGAAGGGTCAAGTAAAAAAAGATGTATAAACGACCCACGGACATAGGCAACTGAGTGGGGACTGAATGTGGGGGAAGGGAGGGGCAGGATGCAGGGAAGCAAGAAGGGGGAAAAAGTGAGACAACTGTAATGGAAAAAAAAAACAAAAATTTTTTCTTTTTAGTGGGGGGAAAAATGAAAATATGAAGAATGGAAATGCCAGTTCAGTGAATATTAGGACAAAGATTTTCCTTCACGTTGTATATTTTTCTCCCTATTTGATCCCTCCAGAGTTTGGCATTCTAAACAAGTAAGTAATGACATAAGTTTCTTTGCATAGAACTAATAAGACCAGTTGTTAATAGAGGTTCCTTTTTTTTTTTTTTTTTCTTTTTTTTTGACCAAGTCTTTGACTGGAATGTCAAACCTAAAGGAGACATACTTGGGCTCAGGTTGTTACCAAAAAGCCCTGAGGAACTGGGAATGACTTTCAAAGGTAATAAAAGCCCGCGAGATAAAAGGCCTGGTACCATGGTTGGTTATGCGGTCCACAGCAATCTTCCCAGGGAAGAAACAAAGGTTGTCTTCCTGAAAGATGGCTAGAAGGGACCTTAAGGCACAATGAAAAACCAGAAAGACTTGGAAAGGACAGGTGTGTACAGGAAAGGATGAATGCCAGGTATGTGGCTCAGCTTCTGTGCCCTGAAGAACAGACTGAAGGTCACCCCAAATATTCCTTGGGTAAGTTCCAGCAAAGCAGAACTAAAGATCATAAGTGATCATTTGCTGCTCTTATTATGTTTATGCAAATGAACAGGATAAATTAAAAATGGACTTAATGTAGTCCCTTTAAAGACAAGGAGGGTAATCTTAGGGAGAAAAATCATTATTCAAGGAAAATCACAATGATCAGTCGTCGTCGTCGTCGTCGTCGTTGTCGGCAGCCGTCCGTCTCGAGAGACGATGGTGTAGCTTCTTAAAGAGTCTATCTGCACTGCCGAGAATGGCTGTGCAGTCCAACTCGGGAGTGACACGGTATCTGTCTCCTCCCGTGTTGAATCGACATCTTGTGATGACGCTGGAGTGTCCTCTCCAGTGAAGCTGAAGCTACAGAGCCTGGGCAGGGTGATATGGAGGGTCTGCTGTTGCCCATGCAGCAGACCCCCCCTCTCTTCGCAGCTGAAGTGTCCAAGGGAAAGACGGAGTCAATACAGCTTGGCTTCAGGTGCTCCGCAGGAGTTGCCGGTGTTGACTACAACGTCAAACCGCCTTAGGGACCGCGGCTCCGGATTTTCTGTCGGGGTTTACTCCCTTAGCCTTTCCCCTGAAGAGGTATGCCGCAAGGCAGCGGAGGTTTTTTGGAGTCAGAGTTTTCCTTCTCTGATGTGCCCTGACTGGCAGATCGAACCAGCGACACTTAGCTCGCAGGCCGACGCTCAATCCACTGAGCCAAACCAGCCAGGGCTTACAATGATCAGTAGTAGACTATAAAATAGGGCAACTAACCGTCTTAAAAGTTTCTTCTCATTTAAAATATGGTTTCACTTGAAAATTAAACCGTGTCTGTGATATCATCAAAGATAATCAAGTTGCAGGCAAGTAGAATGTCAAGTGCCTTGCAACTGCATGTCTTCCCAATAAGACAGTCCTACAGATTTAGAGACTTGTTTGTGGGTTATGTTACATAAATTAACATGTGTTTTCTGTTTTCAAAGGACATAAGCCTATGACCGCATTACCTGAGTGATTGTCTGTACGCATAAGCCTCACTTAATCCTGTCTGCAGCGCTGCCTCCTGAGACTCAATGGTTTGGCTGAACTAAATGGCTGGGTTGGTGAAGAATGGGTTGGTCTGTGGGCTTCACTTTAAAACTGGTTTCTCTTTTCTATCCTAATGGCTTGGACAGAAAGGGCCCAGAGGTCTGAGAGGGGGGAAACCTAAACTGTTTCCCTCAGCCCAAACTAAGTATAATGGGCAAAAGGGTTTTGGACAGGTGAGATGTGCCTAGAACACCTTCCTCCAAAGAAGCCATTTTTTTTTTTCTTTCTCCTAATATGGAACATTGAAAAATTAATCCCTGCCTTTTGTCATTTAGTAGTTATGGGTTGAATGGTGTCTTTTAACCCTTTTCGCCAAATCTGTTGCCCCCAGAACACAACAAGGATGCCAGCCTGTTAAATCAAGCACGCCGTTGTCCGGGGACAGCCAACTGACCTGGAGTCTGCACGATCCTTCCCCATGTGGGAAGGCCACCCTCTCCTCCACACCCCCACTATTATTAGGATTTTCTGGTCCCAAGGGTAGGTAGGACGACGACCATGTCCAGCTTGAAGCAGCTAGAGGAGCTTGAGACCTTCGCCCATTGTCCTTTACTAGATTACAAAGGGTCTTAATATCTGAGAGGGAGGGGTAGTTATTTTTTATGAACCAGGGGTATGGACTTGGGGGGGGTTGCTGGGGGAGGGAGATGCTGGGTGGAGGGGAGTAGAGGGGAGAAAATTGGAACTATTGTAACAATATAATCAATAAAATACATTAAAAAAAAGAAAAGAAAAAAACATTTAATGAACCAAGAGAAAAAAACAATTTGAAAACATAAAAGAAACCTGGTAGATATAGAATGAGTAAAAACAGAAAAACAATGAAGGAAATAGTATTAGAAACAAACTATCAGAACTAAGAAACAATGTGCACCATTAGATTAAATGTGTATACTAACTGACTCAAAAAATAAATGTTATAATCCTTTTTCCTTATCACAGTCAACAGATTTTCAAATCCCCTGTACAAAGTTTGTATAGCAGTAAAAAATAAAAGCAAAGAATAACAATAGCAAAAATAGTCAATGCCAGACTTCTCACTGAAAATACTGAGTAGTATACAACAAAGAAGAACTTTATCTAGCATTTTTAGAGAAGTTAATTTTGAAGACATAATTATACAACTTGCAAAAATTAAAACCAAAAGGCAAAAAGAAAATTGCAAGTTCTTGGAGTTTGTATCATATCTGTCATTTCCAGAAAAAAGATTACTTGAACATATGGCCCAGCAAAACAAAGAGACAAACAAACAAAAATTAATAAAATTAAGAAAGAAGAACAGTAATTCCACTGAAAAACATTTCAAGAATGGATGGGCAAACCCTTTATAAAGCACTCAGTGTTATAAAGAACATTAAGTAAGTACTATAATAAAGAATCTAGATAATATCATGATATTGTAAGGTTATTTTATGCTTCTTCTGCAGTCTAAAAAGTCAGGAGTAATTAGCTGTAATCCAAGCAAAACAAAATGTGCAGGAAAGATTATATTCCAAGTTGAATCAAAATATAAGAAACCCTAATGTGTTTACTAAAATAAATAAAAAGGGTGAGAGGAAAACTGGAGGTGGTTGATGTGTTTATGGTATTGATTGCAGTGAAAATTTGACAAGTGTATACTTACCACCAAACTTACCAAGTTTTGTAAATTGAATATGTACTTGTTTTTGTATGTCAGTCATACCTCAATAAAGTGGTTTAAATAAAAAAGAAAATGTTAAAACTAAAGATAGATTGCTCTCCTTTTAAAAATTTCACAGCTTTTGTGCCTAAATTAGATCTCCTTGTGTTTACATTTTCTCTATACCTAATCTTTCTTCTATAAGCCCTCTCCAGTTTTGTAACAAAAAATATTGACATGAACAATTTAAATATTCTTTATTGATTTGAGTGCTATAATCAAATTGTGACAAAACATGAATATTTTATTTTTATTAGATGACAAACTGTAAATTTGGTAAGCATTATGAATGGAATTTTAATGGTCTGAGCATCTTAAGTTGACAGGTAGATTTGGGGAGAATTTGAGTAAGTAATGTAGGAATATTAGTGTGTGTTTGTGCACACGCACATGTGTGTGTGTGTGTGTGTGTGTGTGTGTTTAGTCTCCCATAGGAGAATTGTCTATCTTCATTTAGAGAGATAAGAAATAGAAATGTACATGTTTTATTGAAAATTAAAAGGAAAATATATGAAAACAGGTGGGGAAGCTAAAAATAAAATAGTGCCTTAAGTCAAAATTCCTAAAATTTCAGAAAAGGAAATATATATTATAAAGTTGATAAATGAAGGAGGAAAAATAAACCAATATTTTATATAATTTCACTGAAAATGATCAGAAGAACTAAAATTAATAGTGTTAAATATTAAATGAGGGAAATGTTATAGGAAGTGGGTCTGCATCATTTAATCTTAAGTTCATGTTTTAGTGTAATGGTTTATTTTTTTAACATGTGCATGGATTATTTTACATATAACATTTTACTATGACATTTTATACTGTAAGTTCAAATTTTCTTAGGATGAGTTTTCAGTGGAAAAATATGATTTTTATTTAGTATGCTATTTATTTTAAATCTGTTTAACATATTATATTATTTTGAAAAAAATAGTATTGACAGAAATGGCTGTTAATATATGAAAACAATGATATATAATATGGAAAAATATAGATCAATAAAAAGGTAGTTAGATTAAAAATTAAACAGGATATGTTCATGAAATTTGAATATATTATTTGACAAAAGTCTTGTTAGTCTTCAGGGTGACAGGTTTTATAGAGCATTAAAAATATTTACCAAATTATGTTGCTATAAATTTTGCTATTGTAACTAATTTAATTTATAATGCTAATTTTACCAATAACATAAATGAAAAGTAATACATTAGTTTTATAATGTTTTAATTAATAAGTTAAATTGAATATCCTTTTTTAAAGTAATCAGAAACTTTACTGAAATATATATCATTCACAAACTCTTTGGGCTAGTAGGCACAAAAACTTGTGATAAAAACTTTTACATTTTGGCATGTGACTCACTTCAAAGAATGAAGAATGATGACATTGCTGTAAGTCTGCTCATGCTAACGAAGTTCAGTCTAAAACTAGAAAACAAAGACATTTTATAAAGTCTTTACTACCCTACACAACCCTGGCTGGTTTGGCTCAGTGGATTGAGCGTCGGCCTGCGAGCTAAGTGTCGCCGGTTCGATCTTCCAGTCAGGGCACATCAGAGAAGGAAAACTCTGACTCCAAAAAACCTCCGCTGCCTTGCAGCATACCTCTTCAGGGGAAAGGCTAGGGGAGTAAACCCCGACAGAAAATCCGGAGCCGCGGTCCCTAAGGCGGTTTGACGTTGTAGTCAACACCGGCAACTCCTGCGGCGCACCTGAAGCCAAGCTGTATTGACTCCGTCTTTCCCTTGGACCCTTCAGCTGCGAAGAGAGGGGGGGTCTGCTGCATGGGCAACAGCAGACCCTCCATATCACCCTGCCCAGGCTCTGTAGCTTCAGCTTCACTGGAGAGGACACTCCAGCGTCATCGCAAGATGTCGATTCAACACAGGAGGAGACAGATACCGTGTCACTCCTGAGTCGGACTGCACAGCCATTCTCGGCGGTGCAGATAGACTCTTAAGAAGCTACACCATCGTCTCTCGAGACGGATGGCTGCCGACGACGACCCTACACATATTTTTTTTATAGAATCTATTGTCAGTCTTGTCAAGTTTGGAAACGGATTTAGAAATTGGACAGACTCTTCAAGGAGCAGTTTCTATCTAGGGCTTCAACTTATATATATACACACTTTTCATACATGGCAGTATACGTGGTAGGTTTTCTTCATAACTGCCAACAAATTGAAGTAGAAAGAACTACGAAAGCCACATTTCAATTCTGATTTTGTGGTTCTGGACAAGTCACTGAATTTCCCTGGACCTTAGTTTTCTCATCTATAAAATGAGGCAGTGAAATACTCATTTTATAAGGTGATTATAAAGATTAAAAATAAAATTTGTTAAGTTTCTAGCACACTACTTATACATAATTAGTAGTCAGTATATGCTAGAATATATACAATAATTGCACTCTATAAATTGCTATGGGTTAAATGAGATAGCCCACTGAAAGAGTGAGCTGTGCTGCCTGGCACACAGAAGATACTCTTGAGCAAGTAGCTATTAGTTATTAGTTATAATTATTATTACCTGCTAGTTACCTTTGTATGTGTATGTGTTAGTTTGACTGTGTTACCATTTCCAGAGCTTCAATCTCCTGTCTTGTAGATTTTCAAGTAACAAGCATGGTTTAATGATTGACCATAGAGAAATCATCTTACACTTTTTTCCCCTTGTGGTTATTGTAATGTGATATCTGGATTATCAGGTCCCCTAAAAAGTAAGGACCTGTTATGAAAGTAGGTATTCCAGAGGCAGGTGCAGCAGATTCCTCCAATGTCCCAGTCCAATGAGCCTGTGTCCTTAGAGCAGATGCTGAGCCAGCGCTGCACCAAATATAATTGAGTATGTATGCAGTGGATTTTTAAACCCAACCCACTAATAGGGGGTTGCTTTTCTCAGGAAAGCCAAAATGGATTTTTCAAGTTCTCTGTTATATTCCTCTCTGCTGGAGCTGGTTGTGTTGAACAAAGAGTTATACACAAAGCATATTGTAGCACAATCAGTATTCTTTTTTATAAACAAAATGCCTATTCACTCTTTCTTTTTGTCTTTTTTTTTTCTTAAATCCCAAAACCATACTGTTCAGTTCTTTTTATTTTTTTAATAATTTATTTATTTGTTTATTTATTTACTTTTAGAGAGAGGGGAAAGGAGAAAGAGAGGGAGAGAACATCACTGTGTGGTTGCCTTTCACTCGCACCCCTAACTGGGGACCTGACGTGCAAGCTAGTCATGTGCCCTGACTGGGAATCGAACCAGCGACACTTGGCTCACAGTCCGATGCTCAATCCATTGAGCCACAGCAGCCAGGGCTTGTTCTGTTCTTGATGCCTTCTGAAAGTTAATTTTCAGACTGATAGGTGTTCTGAACACCAATCAGATGTAGTTGTTTTTTGTTAAAAAGGGTTGAATTCACTTGGATTTGTTTGCTTTTGTAGTGTTCTCTCATGACACACTTAGATTTTCCAACATGACACTAGTATAATTATCTAAGTAACCATGTAGTAGAAATCCTTAGTTACTTCTGTGACATGATAGACTGACTCTCTTTTAGGACTATAAAATGTAGACTCATACTGTCTGTTCCTCTGGTATCTCCCCAACCTTCAATAATATAATCCCAGCTTATCTGAGAATCAGTCTCTCTCTCTCTGCCTCTCTGCCTCTCTCCCTGTCTCTCTTCTCCCTCTTTCCCTCTCTCCTCCTCTTCCCCTCCCTGCTCTCATGCTTGCCCCATTTATCTACCCATTTTCCCACTCCATAGCAAAAACGTGCCCCAACAGCCACCTGTGGCCTGACAGCCAGGTGGACTTCTTGTTTGTTGATTTATTAATGATAGCCATTCTGACAGGTGTCAGGTGATACCTCATTGTGGCTTTAATTTGCATTTCTCTGATAATTAGAGATGCTGAGTATCTTTTCATATGTCTATTGGCTATCTGGATGTTCTCTTTGCAGAAGTGTCTCTTTAGGTACTTTGCTCATTTTTTAATTGGAGTCTTTTACTTATTTTACTTTTTTTTGGTGTGGAGTTTGATAATTTTTCATAAATATTGGATATTAACCCCTTATCAGATGTATCATTGGTGAATAAGTTCTCCCATTCAGTTTTTTAGGATGTATTTTAAGTATTTAGTCATATTTTTCTTCCTTTAAAACAAATGGTCACATTATTCTGCTGCTACACCCCTTTAGTGACTTCTCACATTCTTTAGATTTAAAGTCAACTCTGATAACAAAACAACCTCATTCTTGCCCACCCACCCCCACAACCCACTTTCAGCTTCCTTTCATGTCTATCGTACCTAAAAGTAGTTCTGGGGGGGTAAAGTTCAATTTTTTCTCGGGTCTTTATTTTTTAAATACCCTATTCCATTTTTCAGAGCCATCATTTCTACTCGCTCTCTGTCTTATTCTAATCTCCCTCAAATAGCTCCTTTAAAAAAAGAAAGAAAGAAAATTAGAGAATTTTTTTCAATAGCCATCTTTATTTGGTCTCTAATTCTGTATTTTTGTAACACCCAGGACAAGTTCTCAGTTAAACACTGATTCTATTTTCTGTACACCATACTTATCTGAACTTAGAAACCATACTTTAATTATCTTTTATTCCCGAAGTCTGGTATATTTATGGCATGTTTTTCTCCCAGTAAGTTAATCAAGTGACTGAATACCAGAAAAGACTTAGGTAAGGGAAAGATAGCAACACTGAAAAAATGAAGAGAAAAAAAGTGATTTGGAAGCAAGACAATTGTAACTGGGTCAGAGCAGCCCTCACAAACCCTCAATTGCTAAAATTTATAAAGGCACAAATTAAAACATAAGAGAAATTTTACAATGATCAATACTACTTTTTATTTTTCATGCAAATTCTCACCATATAGGAAAAGCAGTGGGAATTAGTGGCTTTTATAAATCTTTACATAATGGGTCATTTTTAATGTGGTAGATTCCTGTAGATATTTAAGAGATTGCCATCTAGGGAAACATAGATCTAAAATTATTCTTTTCATTTACTCTTCTTATATTTATTTATACAATCTTACCAATTCTGTTTTTTTTAATTACCTATTTCAAATGAGTAACATCTGCTTTCCTGTCTCATTAAAAAAGTATTGCATCTAAAGTTGTTTACATTCAAACTGCCTATTAAGAGAGGATTGAAAATAAAAGTAGTTACTCTTAAATGGTTCAATCAATTCAGCAAAGGCTAATTTGACTATTGTCTAGAGTTTAACAACACCCAGAATGTACTTTTTCAAAACTGTAAATAACTGCAATTAATCTTTATTCATATAGTATCTTTAATATAATCTTTAATTATTTAGTATTTTTTGGATTATTTCTTCTGATACTATAACATATAACAGAACATAAAATCATAAGTTATATTTGGAAGACATCTTAAGGTCATTCTTTATTTTGTAATCATAAATTAAAATATAATATATACTAGAACAACGTAAGGTCCACAAGTAATTTAATCCAAAGTATTCTAACTCAGTCACACATTCATTCATTCTTTTCATCAACACTTACCAAGTTCTTACTTTGTTTCAAATATTCAGGCATGAGATATTAAATAGAAAGAAAAAACACAGACAAAATCCAGATTTTTTTTTCTTCATGGACTGCTATAATTTAGTATATGTATAAATTAATTTTATATATAATTTTCACATATATTCTATAAAACGAATATTTAACTATATGCAGATAACAATGAAAAGCTCACGGTTTAATTTTATTTTTATGTTACTTTGATAAAAACTTAGAGAAAGCCACAATTTTATTCTCCACCATGTCTATCAAGTGCCATTATTTTCAATGTTTAGAACACATAAAGGATAAACACATTGCTATTATGTATGATATCCTTTAAATATTTGAACATAAAGCTAATATTTCTCCCTTTTATCTATAACCAATGATAGAGTCTCAAATCCAGGCTTTCTTCAACTTTTTATCAAAGTCGTACAATAATAACATTAAATAGTGAGCTCTCCATACTCACTATTTTAATTTAAATGCAGAGATTAAATGTATTTCTCTAACATTCTGTTATGCATATTATTTAGTATGCCAACCTGCTGAAGTGTTTTAAATCATCGTTGCAAACGTTATCACATTTGTTATTTTTTCCTGTATTCTTCTAAACTAGAAGCTTGAATAGTGGTTGTTTTATATTTTAAGATATTACTCTAGATGATAAAAGGCATAGCCTTACAGATTTTTTTTCAGTTCTTTGTGTAATGGAATCCTACACCTCCTTGAAGACTTTATTCAAATGCCATAACTTTAATATCTTTTTAAATTTTGACCTCTTACTATTTGAAAAAATATATGTACATATATACACACACATGCATGCACACACACGTATATATTATATATATGCATAAATAATACCTTAGTTTCATTTTTTTTCTTCAAAGCCTATTTCATGAGTAATCCCGAAATAAGGTTAGGTCTGTCTTACATCTACTTACCACAAATTGCAAATTATTGAAAGACAGTGTGACTGTAATTCTAATGCTTTCCACATCAGCAATTATGTTATCTATTCCTTATTACTCTATTTCTTCTTATCTTTGAAAGCTTAAATTCAATACTATTGACACTAGTGCCAAAATTAAAGCTTGGCAGATTTTAAATTATAATCAATGCCAATCCTTGAAATTCCCTTTATGTAAACATATCTTATTGATATTATCTAACTCAGTAGATACTATTTTGCCTAATAAAGAGCTTTGTTTGCTTCTTCTTAGAAGGAAAATAGTATCAGGCTATGAATTTAATGATTATTTTTAAAAAAACCTTTTATCTGTTAAAATTTACACCATCCATATTTCTGGTGTTTCTGCTATTACTAAAAGAAGGAGGTAGTTTCCCATGTAATACTCACAGCCATGTGCATCCTTACTCACATGTTCTTGACCCTGCCTGTGGTGCAGCTTTTGATTTCAGAGATTATGAATACACCTGCCCTCGCTTTGTGTTCAGAGACTGATTTTGAGATAAGATAAACACACATAGTATACAGACATAAGGTAAGTTCCACCTTGTTCTGTGATATAAATGAATTTCTTTGTGTGGGAAAAATGACTAATCTTTTTATGCATGTTCTATAAAACAAGGTTACACATCTACATATTTATAGAGAAGCTATTCATATTTTACTTTGCCCAAAGAATAGAAATATCCATATTTACAGTATATCATGGTATCTGGTATTTAGAGCATTATTATATTTTTGTGAATTGGCTTTCAGTTAAGATCATAAAATATTTTGGATCAACATCTCATTGGGATGCTGCAAATGACTAAAACAGGATTTGTAAAGTTGGTGTTTAGTAGTTAAGCGACATGTTCAGACAGGAGAAAAATGTGATCCACAGAATAATACTTAACAATCTGATTTGTAATCAGATTACAAAGTGCACTATTTTTATCTTTGGAATTTTTTTATCAGTTTCAATAGAAATAGTTCATAAATTATAAATAGACCTTTTCTTCATGGAAAGTTCATAAGAGAAATCTGAGATAGATATGGCTAATCATAATAATGACTGGGAAGGAAACAGGCAAGTTTAGAGGGCTGTGCCATGATGGGCATTACTATATAACACTCTATAGAAAACGGTGAGAGACAACATTGTTGTAAAAATGAACGATCTAATGGGAAAAAATGTACTGATAAAATAGGAAGCAAAAGCAAAAGAGGGCTTTTTTACTAATAAAAAATGTAGATAATAGTTCTCAACTTTTCTAAGAGTCCAAAAAAGGAGTTGACCTCATAAATTAAGGAAGGAAATAAAGATCATTAAGATTTGCTAGCAACCCAAAATAAAGGCAGATAAATTTACAATATATAAAAATAATATAATATTTGGTATTAATATTGTACTCCCCTTATAATTTAATTTTGAAATAAGTAAGTAGAAATTGAATTGTAAGCTAAATTAGTGCATTGGTTATTAGTTTCTCCCTAAGAAGGCCTCTTGACTATACTGACTATTGTTGCAACCTCATTTATGCATTTAGTAATGAGCAAATTGGTTGTGGTCATTGAATTGGAATATTGAACAAAAAGTAATCACAATGCACACTATTATCCTTTCTTCAATTTCTTCTTTTCCAGATCTACTGTTTTTAAATCTCTTTACTCTGAGCCCATGCTAGTTTTCCCAGCCTATGCATTAGAAATATTCTGCCTATTATGAAAGGATTTCAAAATCCCAACAGGGGTTATTCAGCTTAATGTCAGACATACAGAGTTAAATTCCCATCAAAAAGAAACAACAAAGGAAAACCACTGTCCCTTCAACACTGGGTAAATGAGTTTGACTGTGTATTTTAGTCCTCCAGAGTAGTGGAATAGAATCACATACTCTTTACCCTAAGAATGAGGTTAATAGCACACTGTGAATCTTTGCAACTTTATTTTTGTTCTTTTATATAAATGTTTTATACATGGCTGTACTATAAGCTATAAAATTAAAAATTATATTTCAAGTTAGCAAAAGATAAATAAAATAATTAAATTTTAATGAGAATGATTTCCTTTTTAATATTATTTTTTACTCAAATTAATAAAGTCAATTACATGATAGTTTAATAAAATATTAAATACTAATAAAAAAATGAAAACAGAAAGTCATGAACATAAATCTGAAAAAATTCAATTTTCATCTTCACATTAAACACACTTAATTTCTGAAATGCCTATTTTTCTTTCTACTAGTTGCTTTACTTCATAAGTGTTTAAAATAAACCTACTATACCATCATAGAAAGCAATTTAATATAATGTTCATTTTATTTCATTTTATTTTTGATAAAACATTCTTTATTAAAAAGTTAATGGTAATTGAATATAAGTTGTGTATTTCAGATGAAGTCAGTATATTCAATAAATATTTGTCTATTTAAAAACAAAAAAGCCCTGGCCAGTGTGGTTGGAGCATTGTCTTGTACACCAAATGGTTGCAGGTTCAATTCCTGGTCAAGGTACATGCCTTGATGCAGGTTGTGTATGGAAAGATTGATGTTTCTCTCTTACATCAATATTCCATTTTTTCATTTCCTCTCTCTCTATAAATCATTGGACATATCCTGAGTAAGGATTAAAAAAAAAAAGGCAAAGAAAGACATAATAAAATGTTCAGGGAAAAAAAAAAAAAAAAACACCTTTTATTCCCGTTATAAAGAAGTTTTCAGAGCTAAATGCTCGCCTCATTTCTGTGGTTTATCTATCTTTACTAGTCCAACTTCAGAAAAAACGATGATGGCCGTGAACTAAGTAGACGCTACACAACCTCTTCTAAAACCAAACTGGAATTACAACAAAATTATAGAAAGTCATC
The DNA here is from genome assembly GCF_987537825.1 of Furipterus horrens. Taxonomy (NCBI): domain Eukaryota; kingdom Metazoa; phylum Chordata; class Mammalia; order Chiroptera; family Furipteridae; genus Furipterus; species Furipterus horrens. The sequence continues at coordinate 55,522,387 of NW_028327175.1, read as the reverse complement.
CTGAATAAATAACTGAAGACTAGCTGGAGAGAATCCTTATAACTGAAGACTTACAGAAGAAACCACACCACCACATCAAGACTGGTAGGAAGTGCAGAGATGCGAGAGGGCTGGATGGGCTCCCACAGGTGACAACTGAAAATATGGAGGGCTATTTTAGTGGCCAGGAGGGTTTCCCCTGAAAAGAACGGGGTTTAAACCTCAAGCTGGGCTCCCTAGACTAGAGCACCAAAATCGAGAATGGAGCCCAAGAAAAATCCAACTAGAAAAAGCAGCAGGGTTTCTGTCCACTAGGGAGATACAGCTAGAGACACGGATACCTTCTTAAAGGGCCAATGCACAAAATTTCATTTGCAGCCACTTAACTTGGGGTATGGCGGAGGGTCGCAGAGCAGATTAGACTGCATGAGGAGAGTGTGGGGTTGGTGGTTCTGGGGAGAGAGCTGAAGAGTCACCTGCCAGGATCTCTGTGCTCAGTCATCCCTCCATACTGCAGAAACCATCTTTCTCCTGTAGACACTCTCCCAATGCAAGATCAGCATTACTCTGCCCTACTCTATGGACTTTAAACCCTGATGAGGAGTACTGCTGGAGACTTATTTTAGTAATTAAGCTTAACTGACAGCCTGCAGTCAGAGGAGGATCTCAGGGTGCTTTGAAAAAAAATTTTTTTAAATAATTTATTTATTTGCTTTTTTTGTTTATTTATTTATTTTTAGAGAGAAGGAGAAGGAGAAAGAGAGGGAGAGAAACATCACTGTGTGGTTGCCTCTCACTTGCGCCCCCAACTGGGGACCTGATGTGCAACTGAGTCATGTACCCTGACTTGGAATCGAACCAGTGACACTTGGCTTGCAGGCCGACGCTCAATCCACTGAGCCACAGCAGCTAGGGCAGGGTGCTTTGAAATTTTAACTGACTCTCCCACCAGTCTCAGTGCTGGTAAAAGATGAACCTGGTGCAGTTTGGTTCTTTCTGCATATACTAAGACCGAGTGGGAGAAGTCACAAGCAGTGGGACACTGATAGTTCCAAACAGGTTGCCCAGGACCAGTCATAGGCCACCATAGATCTGCACCAGAGCATTTGCAGATCTACCTAATACATAAAGACAAACGCAAAATGGCAACCAAAATGGAAATACAAAGAAACAGATCCGAAATACAAAAACAAGAGAATTTGCCAGAAGAACTAAATGAAATGGAGGCAACCAATTTACCAGATATAGAGTTCAAAATAATGATTATAAGGATGATCAACAGCATGAAACAAGACATAAAAATTATAAAAATGGATCAGTAAAAAGTAAAGAATGCAATATCTGAAATTAATAATAGACTAGAGGGAATAAAGAGTAAGTTAGATCAAGCAGAAGATCAAATTAGTGATTTAAAAGACAAGGTACAAAAACCACCACCAAAAAAGAATGACAAAAATAAAAAAAAATAATAATTTAAAATAATAAGGACAGTTTAAGGAACCTTTTGGACAACATGAAGCATAACAACATCCACATCATAGGGATAACAGAAAGAGAAGAGAGCGAGCAAGAGATAGAGGATGTATTTGAACAAATAATGACTGAAAATGTCCCTAACCTGGTGAAGGAAAAAAAAAATAGTGAAGTGCACTAAGTCCTAAATAAGATGAACCCAAAAAGGACCACCAAGGCATATCATAATTAAAATGGCAAAGCATAAAGGCAAGGAGAGAATCTTAAAAGCTGCAAGGGAAAGCAGTTAGTTACCTACAAAAGAACTCCCATAAAACTGATATCTGAATTCTCAACTGAAACATTTCAGGACACAAGGGTTTGACATGAAATATTTGAAGTGATGAAAAGCAAGGACCTACAGTAGGACTACTTTACCCAACAAGGCTGTCATTTTAAAATGAATGAAAAATAAAAAGCTTCTCAGACAAGGAAAGCTAAAGGAGTATGTTACCCCCAAACCAGTATTACACCAAATGTTAAAGGGCTTGATTCAAGAAGAAAAAAGAAAGAAGAAGAAGAACAGCAACAACAACACAACGACAATAGAAGAAGAATAAGTGAAGAAAAGAAAAAAGAAACAGGAAAGTAATTAAAAATTGCAATAAATACATATCTATTAATGATCACTTTAAATGTAAATGGCTTACATTCACCAATCAAAAAACATAAGGTAACTGAATGGATAAGAAAAAAAGACCCATATATATGCTGTCCTCAAGAGACCCAACTCAGAATAAGATACATATAGAATAATAGTAAAAGAATGGAAAAAAGATATTTTATGCAAATGGAAAGGAAAAAAAGCTGAAGTAACAATACTTATATTAGACAAAATGAACTTTAAAACCAAAGCTATAATAAGAGACAAAGAAGGTCGGTACATAATGATAAAGGGAACATTCAAATAGAGAATATAACCCTATTACATACTTATGTTCCCAACATAGAATCACCTAAATATATAAATCTAATCTTGAAGGACATATAATAAAAGAATAACAGAAATACAATCATAGAGGGGATTTTAACACACCATTGACTTCAATTTATAGATCTTCCAGACAGAAAGTAAACAAAAAAAAAAATTAGCCTTAAATGATACACTAAGTCAAAAGGATTTAATGTGTATCTTCAGAGCATTTCTTCCCTAAGCAAAAGAATATACATTTCTTTCACGTGCACATGAAATGTTCTCTAAGATGGACCACAGAACAAGTCTCAACAAATTTAAGAAGACTGGAATCATTTCAAGCATTTTTTTCTGACCATAATGATGTGAAACTAGAAATTAATCACAAGAAGAACACTGGAAAATACATAAAGACATGGAAGCTAAATAACATGTTATTAAACAATTAATGGGTTAACAATGAAATCAGGAAAGAAATCAAAAGATACCTTGAATCAATGAAAATAAGAACACCAAATCCAATATCATCAGGATACAGAGAAAGCAATACTAAGAGGGAAATTCATAGCATTACAGGCCTATCTCAAGAAACAAAAAAAGCTCAAATAAACAATCTATTTTTACACTTAAAAGAACTTAAAAAACAACAACAAACAAAGCAAAAAGTGAGTAGAAGGAAGGAAATGATAAAGATCAGAGCAGAAATAAATGAAATGGAGTCTAAATAGCAATACAAAATATTAACGAATCCAAGCGCTGGTTCTTTGAAAAGACAAACAAGCGTGAAACGCCTTTAACCAGATTCATCTGAAAGAAAAAGAAAGAGGACCTACATAAATAAAATTAGAAATGAGAGAGAAGTAACAACTGAAAACAAATAAATTAAAAGGATTGTAAAAAAATATTATGAACAACTATATGTCAACAAATCAGACACCGGAATTAAATGCATAAATTGATGGAAGCATACAATATTCCAAAACTAAATCCAGAAGAACTAGAGAATCTGAATAAACAGACTGCAGCTGGTGAAATTGAAGCAATAAAAAAAAAAATTCCAACAAACAAAAGCCCTGGATTGGATTGCTTCATAGGTGAATTTTACCAAATAGTCCAAAAACTAACACCTCTTTTTTGCAAACTCTTCCAAAAATTCAAAAGGACAAAAAGCTCTCAAGCTCATTTTATGTAGCCAGCATAATCCTAGTTCCAAAACCAGAAAAAGACACTACAAAGAAATAAAATTAAGGCCGATATCCCTGATGAACAAAATATTAGCAAACTGAATACAGCGATACATCACAACCATCATACACCATGGTCAAGTAGGCTTTATTTCGGGGATGCAAGGTTGATACGATATTTGCAAACCAAAAAACATGGTGTACAACATAAACAAAATGAAGGATAAATATCACATGATTGTATCAACAGATGCAGAAAAACATATGATAAAAGCATGCTCCCACATAATAGAGGGAGCATACCTCAACATAATAAAGGCCATATATGACAATCCCACTGCCAGTCTCACACTCAATGGGCCAAACCTCCAAACGTTCCCCTTAAGATCAGGAACAACACAAGGATATCCATTTTTTCCTCTCTTATTCAACATAGTACTGGAAATAATAGCCACAGTAATCAGACAAGTAGAAGAAATAAACAGCATCCCAATTGGAAACAAAGATGTAAAATGGTCATTATTTTAGATGACACAATACCCTAAAAAAATCCACCAAGAAACTACTAGAACTAATAAATAAATTCAATAAAGTAGCAAGATATAAATTTAGTATCCAGAAAACATTTGAATTTGAATTCACCAATAATTAACTATTAGAAATGGAAATGAGGGAAACAATCCCATTCACAATAGCTTCAAAAATATCAAATATCTAACAATAAATTTAACCAAGAATGAAAAAGACCTATACTTGGAAAATTATAAGACATTGAAGAAAGAAATTAAAGAAGATACAAATAAGTGGAAGCATATGTCCCATTCATGTCCACTCTACCCAAAGCAACCCATAGATTCAATGCAATTCCTATCAAGATACCAATGATGTATTTCACAGAACTAGAATGAGTATTCCAAAAATGTATATGGGACACAAAATACTCTGAATTGCAACAGTGATCTTGAAAAAGAAAAAGAAAGTTGGAAGAATCACACTACCTAATAGCAAAATATATTATAAGGTCATAGTAATCAGAAGAGAAGTGGCATACAAACAGAAACATAAGTCAATGAAACAGAATAGAGAACCCAGAAATAAACCCATGCTTTTATAGTCAGTTAATATTTGACAGAGAAGGCAAATCTATTTAATGTGTTGAAGATCATTTATTCAATAAATGGTGTTGGGAAATTTGAAGAGATATACACAGAAAAGTGAAACTAGACCACCTTCTTACACCACACATAAGAAAGAACAAATTTAAAATCGATTGAAGACTTAAATGTTGGACTCAAAACTATAAAAATCCTGGACGAAAACATCGGTAGTAAAATCTTGGACATTACTCACAGCAGTATTTTTTTTCTGATACATATCCTCAGGCAAGGGAATCAGAATAAATAAACAAATGGGACTACATAAAACTAAAAAGTTCTTTTGCACTGCAAAGGAAACCATCAAGAAAATGAAAAGACAACCCACTGAATGGGAGAACATGTCCTCTGATATATCTAATAAGTGGTTATTATCTATAATTTATAAAGAACTTATAAAAATCAATAACAAAAAATGGGCAAAAGATCTGAATAAATACTTCTCCAAAGAGGATGTAGAGATGACCAATAGACATATGAAAAGATGCTCAATATTACTCATTATCAGATAAATACAAATTAATACCATGAGATATCACCTCATACCTGTTGGAATGGCTAAACTGGGAAACACAATTTTTGTTGAGTTAGATCTGACACTTGTTTTTGAATAACTTTGGCATCTGAATCCAAAAATAACCCAGTTTTTCTCTATCATGTCAATGTTTTAAGGTACAGGATACCTTCCCTTTGTCCCCCAAATTATACAAAATGTACATGTAAAGGAAAATGAAGAAAAATTACCTGAATATATTGTTTATTTACAGTTATTTTATTCATATAAAGACTATATATTGTTACTGTAAGTCAAGTTGTGTACAAGTAGTAAAGTTTTGCTACCAAACATATATATTAAGGTATTTTATCTTTTCAAATGAAAGGCCAGGAAATGCCAAAATGAGATATTTGAAACAATCTCCTTCAGTTGGCAAAGCTTTAACAAATTGCTTTATGAGACCCATTTTTACATGCAGAGGTGGGAATATAATGTCCTTTCTGTCAACAAGTGGCTCGTGTAGAATGTTTGGATCACCAGGTTTGAGGTCAAACCTTTGAGGCCAATTTGACTCCACCCAAAGCTTCTCATGAGCTCTGCTTTCCCACTGCACTGAAAACAGGAATACTTGGTGTACACATGTTGCTGACCAAGAAGGAAGCAGACCATTTTAAGATCAACACAGATGATCCAGTTGTGCTTGTGATATTACAACAGATCAATGACTCTATATGTCTTCACATTATTTATGAAAACAAACTGAATGGCCAACTGGGACTGCACTAAATAAATAGCCATTGTGGAGGAGGAGACACTCCAAGCTCCACTTTGAGCTATAAATGAAGAGTCGCCATTCAGTTTTATTATAGATTGGAATTCCCAATTTCTCCATTAAATCATGTATTTATGGTAATACACAAAGCCACTGTCACGCTGAAAGTACTGAAGAAATGCACTTTCTATTGATCAAAAGTAGGATGCCTTTACTCCCTTTTCAAACAAGTTTTTCTCATGCAGTTTTGATGCTAGGAGTTCTAATTCCTTTTTGGATAGTCCCAAATCTCATGCCAAATCATTCAACTCATGCTGATCAAATCCCTTATGAACTGAGTCATCTTCAATTTCAAAATTATCATCATTGCTGTCACTTAGTTCTTCACCATATTCCTGTTTTTTGAAAGAGGGTAGTTCAATAAAAACTGGCACTGGGATTTGAGCTGAATGAATCACTGGGTATATAGCTGATGGTAGACTATGATACTCTATTTTATATTTATTTTTCTTGTTCTATCCTGACGTTTTCACTATATAAAAGTAACAGTCACTTGAATGATCTCTGGGCTCTCGCCAAACCATAGGTATACCAAATGACAATCTATCACATGTCCCCTTCGTCCATATCTATAAACTCTTGACACACTGCTTGCACACCTTGTGAGGGGCCCAAGACTTATCTTGATCACCAAGTTTTACTTTAAAATATGCAAAATAGTCTTGCCTGACAAATGCGCTGATGTTTGTCCTTTGACTGGGAATGGTGAAACTGCCACAGATATAACAAAATGAATCAGGGTTGTTTAGGCACTTACGATGAAAAATAGCAGAGGCAGACATAATCTGAAAGAAAGGAAATAAGTACATATGTAAATAAAAAAATAAATTCTGCTAACTCCTTGTATACAGACAAGAACTTGGGCTACACTTGGGAATATGATTCACAACCTCTCATCACATTGTCTCATGTGTAACTGAATAGCCTAGACTAGTATGAACCTGTCACTGGTCTCCAAGGTGGTCCACCACCCCTCCCCACTCAAGGGAGGTTTGCTCTCAGCCAACAGGAGAACACTAGTGCTTCCCTCGATCTAGGCTCGATCCAGCCTAGAGTGGTTGCATTAAGATAAGCTGTACAGAAAAATCTTGACATGATAGAAGAAAACTAACTGCAGTTTTGAAATCAGCATGCCTATTTAAGTCTGAAACAACTGAAAAATTGAACTCAAGAATTATGTTAAAAATTGTTCTCCTGTTCTATCACCAATAAATCAACAAATAAGTGCTGGTGCTGGCAAGAATGTGAAGAAAGGAGGACCATTGTGCACTATTGGTGGCAATGCAGATTGATGCAGCCACTGTAAAAGGCAGTATGGAGTTACTTCAATGCCTCAGAGGACAGAGAAGTTGGAAAGGTAAGCTCTAAAGTCTTCCCACAAATTGCATCATATAATAATGTTTGTTTTTTAAGGCAACTAAATTTGGGATGGTTTGTTACACAGCAGTAAATAGCTATAAAATTAGGTAAGTCAATAGAAAGCCAGTTTCTTCAGGGCTGTTGACCCTGGAACAGCACCAAGTGGTGTGAAGAACAGATGACATGGAGGCATAATTGATGTGTTCCTGTGTACACATGACACAATGTGGTAGGCTCTTGGAAGGGTTGATATATGGAAATCACACTGGTGGAGACTTGAGCCTTTGTAAATTACAATAACAACATAAATTTGAGCTTTTGTAAATTAGAATAACAATATAAATTTTCAAGTATTTAATTTTGAATTTCATTGTGTTGACATAACTTAGTGAAAGCTGAAAATACTAGTTAGCTCTAAAAGAATCCAATATACTTACATTAATTTTATTTTTCTCTTGTTAGAAATCAAATAGAAATAGTAACAGTCTTTTTTCTAAGTCTACAGGTTTTTAAAATATTGAGACCCCAAGGAAAAAAAATCTTTAAAAATGATCTAACATGTGTGTATTAAAACAATTTCAATTTTAAAGCTAAGTGAACTGGGACTACGTTATACAAAGGTTATTAATATATTTGTATTATATATGAAATATATATGCACAGATATTTTGGCAGTATCAATATATTATCTATGAGTTATATTAATTCATCTCTCCATCTGTCTGTTATATTCTCTTATTCTGCCCCTTTCCAAGCATGCACATAAAAGCTATTTCTTAGAGATAATCTAGACCATCAGCCTAGATAAACCAACCTAAATATAAAATTAAGATTTATGAAACAATCATGAATTATTAATGTTAACGCAATTAGCACAGAGTGATGTATGGAAGACTAAATATTCAGGTTTAAAACACTTTGAGGATAGAGAATCATGTATGTAAGATGATCAATTTACTCTGAGTCATGAATATTATTCAGTCATTTTGCTGCCTGTAAAAAACGTATTCTTGCATGGTATGGTATGTCATAGAAAACATTTTCAAGAGACCCATCTTAGGAATTGTGGCATGGTAAGATTAGAATCCTGACCCTGGGTTTCCGTGTCCCATTTCCATCCATCCTGCCATGGAAAAAGTCCAGTCTTATCTTCATCACCAACAGAACAAAGGCCAATGTCGAAAGATTCTTTGCCATTGGTCTGGCATCAGCAGTCTCAGATCGCATCCAGGTAGCTTCGCATTATTTCTGCTGCAGTCTGCCACTGTACAACTTGCTCTTAGTCTGAGTTTGGAGTCCCCATTCCCCACTCCCTCTAACCCACCTTCTCTTACTGCTAAGGTCAACCATGGTTGCTGTAGGAAGAGAATGTGCCAGCCAACGGGGCAAATGCATGTTACCTGTAAGCAAGACCTGGCTTTTTTGTTAAGCTGATTATAATATCTTGGGCTTGGGGAGACCCAGTTGTTTTTTCAAAATAACCAATCAACTTTCCAAGCTTTCCTGGTCTTGGCTAACTCTGCCTTCTACCAATCTATTCTTTCTCCAAGCTAGACTGACAGGACTCTATGGTAATCATTTTGGCATCCATTGTGCATGTGTTTACCTCCCCTTTTATTGTCCTATCCTTCCCCCAGTGATCTGCAGGGAACAAAATGCTGATTCTCTGTGGAGTGTGTGAAGCTGTAACTTCCTAGCGAAGTAAGCAGGTTTATGCTCCCTCATTGATTATGCTTAGCAATGTCTGATACCCTTTGCTCTCTTCTTTTATTAATATCTAGCTATCTCTGCTAACATATTAAATCCCATTTCTTGAAGAAAAAAAAGCCTGCTTTTCTCACATCTATTCAAACTGAATTGAGATATCAGGAACACCAGAATACATATTATGGCTTCCCTAGTTATTTTATAACACATAAACTTTGAAGTATCCACTAAGTTATAACTTCAGTATTAATATTTAAATTTGTAAATGTTAAGCCTAACTGATCTCTGAGATATCCTTAAAAGATTCTGGAAGTGAGATTACATTTACTAAATTTTGCCAATGTATTGTGGTTTTTCAGTGCATAAAGTATAAGAAATAAACCCTTTTCACATGACATAATTATGTGATAGACTATTTCAATTTCTCAATTCTGTCTCAATAGACACGAAAACAATAGGGATTAGCATATTTCCCTTTGACTGATGGATTTCTAGTTTTCAATTTCTCTGAAAAGCAGCTATAACATTCCAATAAGCTGGTCAAGGAAACTTGGAATCTCAGTGATGCTCTGGAGACTGTCACTGGGCAGTTGAATTAAAAACAGGTTCACAGTTAATGAAGCAGAAGTATATTGTGAAGAATAACCTGGTAAGTTCCTTCACCAGAAGTCGTGGACAAAGATTTCATACTGAATTGATTAGCCTCATCCTCATTCAGCAAGTTGAGAATTATATAGTAAAATTGTGAGAGAGTATTTGAAATGATCTTATCTGTAAACTCTAGAGGAACAGTGCCTCTCTACATGTTCTGTTTTTAAAACTAGTCTCTACAGAGTGGGAAGTCACCTTAGTGTCACTTCCAGTACATTATATAGTCCTCCATTTCATTAGAAAACAACAGTAGTACATTACTAAAGGCTTTTTTTAATTCATTCACTAACCTTATAGAGGAAGTTTTTCTACCACTTGTTTGTTTATTCAAAAAATATTTGAAAGATAAAATTAACATACTCTTTCAATAAGTAAGTCAATGGTTCTTGAATCAGATTGGTTTAATGATAATATTGGTACTTAATTTTTAAAATTAAACTCAAAGGGATAAATAATGAATATAAACTGAAAAATCTTCCAGGATTAAAGTATTGTGTGTGAATTTATTTAACAAAAATTTGTTGAGCATTTCCTAGACACTTTGGAGAAAACAGTAAATGTGATAAACTTGAATATTTACTTTATTATTCTTGGAGTCTAGTGATTGATATACAATAAACAGGTTTAAACATAAACACACACACACACACACACACACACACACACAAAAATGCAATAACAGACTCCCAGTTTCCAGTTCAAGATTTAAGGGGTTTGAAAGTCATCAATCCCATCCTCACAACAAGGAAAAAAACTATACAAATGGAAAATCAATGACTCTTATTAGATTCAACATCTAGAAGCCCAAGAGCAGAAACCTTTACGAAAACCAGTAACAGGGTAAAAAAACCTAAATTATAATTGACAAATTACCAAAGGCTCAGCATGGATAAGTTGAGAGTTGAAAACCCTCTGACTGCAGTCTTAGGGGCATTCCTCACATTTTTGTGAGTTTGCATCTTGGAGCCCTACCTTCCTCATAGTGACAATTGGAGAAAAAAATTTCTTCATTCCTCTGGCAGAAGGTATGCTTGATATTTTGAGATATACTGCAGCCTTCTGTCCTTCTTAATAATACCTGTGCACAATAGAAATTATTTTTCCAAAACCCAAGTATTGGGGTATTATCAGAGGCTGACTGACCTGGGGAAAGGGAAGTAAACAACCCTAGCTTGTTTTAGCCTTTCATCTGGGGTAAGGAAATATCTGTTTTCCCATCCTGTGGAGGGGAAAAAAAGGAAAAGTGAGAAGCTCTGGTGAGATCAGAACACAAGCTCACTAAAAGATGGAAAGGATGGAACTAGAGAATACTTTTCCTGCCATAACTGACTACCACATCTGTGTAACAGTGGAAAACAACAAAAAGAACTTAACAGCTCTTACTCTTCTTTAAGAAGTCTACAGAGACACCTTAAAACAACAGCGGAAATGAAGCTAAGTTCACTAGGGGGAGTTTTTGCCTCTGACACCTGTAGCTACAACAAACAGTAAACACAGCCTTACCCCTAGCCAGACAACAAAAGGCCTATCTACCTCTGTTCCTTTTATCCAATACATAATGCCAGACTTTCAACAAAAAAATTTTAAGTGTTGTACCAAAACACGTAGTTTGAGGACAAAGACAAAAAAACAAAAAACAAAAAAAGAAAGTTTGAAGAGACAAAGCAAGCATCAGAACTAGACTCAAATATGGCAGAGATGTTGGAATTATGAGACAGGGAATTTAAAACAAATATGATTAAATAATATGAGCTCAAATAAAGAATGTGGACAATATGAAAGAACATGTGGGTAATATAAGTGGAGAGATAGAAATTTTAATAAAGGATCTAAGAAGTACTGTAGCAGAAATTAAGAATGCTTTTGATTGACTTACTAGTATACTCGGTACAATCAGCAAATGTACCAGTGAGCTTGAAACTTCCAAAACTGAAATGCAATAGAAAATGAACGAAAGACAGAATAAAATATTTAAGAATTATGGAACAATTCAAAAAGGTAGAGCATACATAATGAATATACCAGAAGGAAGAAGAGAGAAATGAAACTAAGAAATAATGAGTCGATAATGTCTGAGAATTTTCCAAAATAAATTATAGACACTAAACCGTAGGTAAAAGCACGAAAAATACCCACAAGCTATATAATTAGGCATATCATATTTAAACTGCAGAAAAGCAAAGACAAATAGAAAATCTTAAAGGAAATGAAAGCAAAAGCAAAAAAGCTATGGTGGAGCAAGGAAAACAATCTTAACTTCCATTATATTTTCTTTTTAACAATAGTTAATTCAATAAAAGATTCTATCTCGGACTTCCGGCCAAGATGGAGGCTTAGACGGACACGCTAGGTCTCCCTCTACAACCAGAGAGGAATACAACTACTTCAAAACAAAGGATAACTAGAAATTCCAGAAAATAAAGCTACACGGAAGCCCAACATATGAAGTTATAAACCAGCGGTGCCATTTGGGCAGGTAAGAGTTAAAGAAGGCAAAGCTGTTTGCGGAGCGGCGGGGCGGGGCGGCGAAAAAGCCCGGAGGCATTCAAGCCCCTGGCGTGCGCGACTCCGGCGCTGGGGAGCAGCCACAGCATCGCCTTGAACAGTGAGGCCCAGGGGGGCGGGAGGACGGATCCCGGTCTCCTAGCTGAATAACTGTGTGAATCCATCTTGGACCCCCGCCCCCACAGAAAGCACCACAGGGCTGCGAAATAGGTCGCGGACAGGCAGGCGCCGGCCGGTCGCTGATTTGTGACGCGTACACAGGCACTGCCCCCGACAGCCAGCCCAGGAAAACAAAACGCATCTGTCAAAATGTGGCAGACAACTATAGAAATCCCGGTGGCACAGCTCACCAGGCAACAGATGGAGAACCTGACAGATGAACAGATAAGAAACCTGTCAGAGGCTCAGTTCTGGGCCATTGTTATCAGGTGGCTTACAGAATTCACAAAAGAGCAGGAAAAAGATATGAAAGAAGCGAAAAACTTTCATAACGAAAGGAACAAAACCACGTACGAGACAGATGGTGAGGAATCCAGAGTTCATTTCAACAAACTGGAATATGGAGAAGGAACAAGCAGTCAACCAATGCAGCGAGAGGAAATAGGAAGCAACAATGAGAGGATCAGAAACCTCTGGGACAGCTATAAAAGGTCCAACATAAGAATCATTGGTTTGCCAGAGAATGAGGAAGATGAACTAGAACTTGAAAAATTGAGTGAAAATATAATAAAGGAGAACTTCCCAGACTTGGGGAAGGGAATAGACTTGCAGGTCCAGGAAGCAAGGAGAGTTCCCAAGAGACTGGACCCAGGGAGAACCACTCCAAGACACATTATAATCAAAATGTCAAAAATTAAAGATAAAGAGAGAATCTTAAAAGCAGCAAGAGAGAAGAAAAGAATTATGTACAAAGGGGTCCCAATTAGACTATCAGCTGACTTCTCAAGGGAAACCCTACAAGCAAGAAGGGACTGGCAAGAAATATTCAAAGTAATGAAAATCCAAAACCTACAACCACGAATACTCTATCCAGCGAAATTGTCATTCAGAATAGAAGGACAGAGAAAGTGTTTCCAGGACAAAATAAAACTGAAAGAGTTCATTAGATCCAAACCTCTGTTATATGAGAAGTTAAAGGGACTGGTTTAAAAAACAGAAGCTAGGGAGATGAAACAAAGGCAAACGAAACAGGCAACGAGAGTGGAAAAGGAACTGTGGGTAAGGGAAGCATAGTGGGGGGAGGTCAACAGGGAGGGGGAGTGGGGAGAGGGAGGGAGATGATATAGGAATTGGGGATCATGGTAGGAGGGAATGGAATAGACGGAGAGAGGTTGGGAGGAACTGTATGCACAACTAATGGACATAATCTAAAAGGGGGGGACAACTGGAGGGAGGGGGCCACCGGGTGGAGGGGAGCAGAGGGAAGGGAAAGTGGCACAAATGTAATATTTTAATCAATAAAACACATTAAATCTGAAAAAAAAAAAAAGATTCTATCTCAACATTTTAGTAATTTTGAAATATTTATTTTTTAAAAAACATCTTTCCTGAAATTATTTGATTTTTTCCCCTGAATGACTTATAATTTCAAACAGTGTAAAAACAAACTCTGTGGATGAAATAGCTTGAGATATTTTATAATTGTAAGAGTGAAGTAAGAACTGGAATTCTGAAACTTAAAAGGATGAAACACACTGTAATGTGTTTGAATTATCTTTGGCACATTTTAAGTAACTGATATATTTCACCTTTTAAGATTAGAGATATAATCTGTAACTCCAAAATATATTTTTTAGAGAATCCCTCAAAAAGTAGATATTATATAATAGTTTCTCTATTTTTTATATTCCAATTAATTTCAAATGTAACTTGAAATTTAATAATAATATTTATATATGTCCAAATGATTCATGGCTACTATATATCATTAATATTCAGCTGGAATATTAGCAATATTATAATTCTATTTATTCTTTCTATATTTCTATATCTCAGAACTATAAGTCTAAGTCCACAAATACAGGTGTGTAAGAATATCATTTATTCTTGTGTTTAATGTCCCAAAATTTGACCCAGAGACCCACATCTCTTTTGTAAAGTATGCTAAGATAATTGTATCTTACATCCAGTGTCAAGACCTAAAGGATAGTCCTCTTGTAATATTATGTTCAGACTCCTTACCTGTGAGATTCCTATTATACAAGATGACATAATTCTCAGGTTTAAGGTCTCTGCTGCTAAAATGTTACTCTTGGAGTTCAGAAGATTTTGGTTGAGATCTGTCCTCCGACCTGTATCACTCCACCCCACTGGCTGTTGAAGCATAGGAATGGGGCCCTGCTAGATAAGAAGCAGTATTTGGGTATTTCATGGTTCAGCGACAGAATGCACTGTTCCCTCCCCAGCCTCAGAAAATCCCTCCTAAGGATCTTCCTATCACTGAAGGCACAGTCTACTAATTTTCATATCTCTGGGGTATCTAGCAAAATATCCTGATGAGGTGAAAGCATTTACAAAAGAAAGGCTAATGTTAACTCTGCAGCTTCTGATTTGGTGCTTGAATCAGAAATTGTCCCCAAAGCAAGAAGGAAAACAAAACAAAGCAAAACAACAAAATAAAACAGCTCAAAAATGTTCATGGGTTCTGGTTATTTTACTTAAAAAAAATTAATGTATTAGTAAATTTTCTTATCCTAGTATTGTTTATTATTTTGATGATGTAATTTGTGGGAAATAATACTTTTACTCTCCTAACAAACAACAATAGACCTGAAGCAAATGAACACTGATAGACAAATATTATATTACATTATATCAAGTAATATTTATAAGTGTATATATATGCACTCACACACCAAATACACACACACATATGAATAGTGGAACTTCTCCAACATCTGAATTTAAAATCAAATCTGGTTCTGAAAAAAAGAATCTTATTAATTTGGAAGTTGCAAAAGCCTGTCATTTAAAAAAAATCTTTGTCTCTCTTTTTTGTTTCTTCTCTCTGAAAAGTTGTATGACATTTAGGATATCATAACTGTGAATTAAAATTAATTTTAATTTCAGAATGTCATTTTTCTTCTTGAAATATAGAGATGCACTTGATTTCTGGATCTCTAGTGTGAACTCCTTTATAATTATCATATTTGTCTCCTTTTAATTGGAATGTTCACCTGTAATGAAGTCTAATATTCAAGAAAGCAGAGTGGTGAAAAGGTTTGAGGTTTGAAATAAAATAAAACTGAGCTTGAATTTTTATGGATGCATTCCTTCAACTCTCAGTCTCAGTGGTCTTATTATCAGTCTACCTTTAATCACAAAGATTAAAAGAGATGATATATTCAAATTATTAGAACAGTTCTTGGCACATTGTAGGTTCCATGTCTTGAATATATTTTACTTCGTGTGAAATTAATCTTTAATAGAAAGGAAAAACTTCTAAAAATTTCCTTATTTTTCTTTTACATCTAATGTCTGGTTTTCTGTATTCTCATGAGTATATTTTTTTGAGTAAATGATGAATACAAAAGTCATTTTTTTGTTAGAATTTATTCATGGAGTCAATAGAGTAATAGTAAAAATTTAGCAGGCCTAACTATTCTCTGTTTGTCTGTATGTGAATATTGTACAATCTTTTATATTTTATATCTTTTACATGGACACTGTCAGTATGCTCCAACAAATACCATATGATCTCACCTAATAAAGGAAACTAACGAACAACACAAATGAGCAAAACAGAACCAGAAGCATGGGATTTTTTAAATTAAAAATATGGTTCTTCTTATCAGAAAGGCATTCAATTTATCAGTTTACTGAAAAATTTACCCAGTGTTTATGGTTATGATGGTTGAGTTCGACTGCCTAGGTTCATGATCTGGCTCCACTTTCTAATGGAGATTGTGGGCTAATTACTCAACATCTCTGCACAAATGAGTTTTAAAAAATCATAGTACAGCATCTGGCATAGAGCAAATGTTTACCATGTATTTTCTGTTATTATTCTGGAGAAACATATTCTCTTGCATATTACCAGTTAATTAGCACACTAGTTTTTAGTTAACTGTATATTTTATTCGACAAATAAAAATAAAATTGGAATCAAATCTTAATCTAACTAATGAATGTCAAATATAATTTTGCCCTTGAAAACCATTTTTTTAATTTCTGTATTTGTGCTGTGGATCTGCTTCAGCTTTTGATGGAATAGTAATTAATTTTAACAGAAATTTATAGTTGTCAATAAAATAATATATAAATTAAAATATTCAATTTTTCTGATAGAAAAATTTATCTTTTAGCTCTTTTATTGTATATTTCAATAGCATTTTTATCAGAAAAAAGAACATAGATCATTACAATCCTAAATTAAAAGAAATATTGGACACTTTTTATAGCAAGTATGTATCACAATTTACTGAGATTTTTCTTCACATAATGTATTTCTATTTCAACCTCACAATGTTTGTGTATTTCTAGAACATGACAGGAAATGTTCATAATGAGTCAAGGTACTCCTGAAAAATAATCCTCAGAAGATCAATTGCAGGTTAAAGTGAGAGTCACATACATAAGCAGTAGGGTGCATTACTTCAACCATGCAAAATAGTAATATATGTCACACTGGCCACATGCCTCAATAACTTTTTTGTGTGTGTGCATTTAAATATGAAACATATCTTTCCTTGATTTTCAATTTTTTTCTCTTGATTTTGTGTTCTTATCCTTTCCTCTTTGGTCTAAGCTAATGCTTCCTTTCTATAGGGAACTAATTTTACTAAAAAGTGGACAAAAAACTTTTTAAATATGGTGACTCCTAAAGAACTTTTTGTATTATATAAATGGCCATATTGCTGTCCCTTCAGTAATCACCTTGAATATTCATTCAAGGGAAGGATAACCTCAAAATGAAACTATCTATTTTGTCAGACAAGATGCCCCATCTGCTTAAATATATAAAGTATTTGGGATTTGCAGTTATTATTATCAGAAAAAGGTATTCTGGAAAACTGATATAAAGTAATTAAAACCTAAGTTGGTACAGAAAAATTCTTTAGTCTCACAATGAAATGATTAGATTTAATAAATTAATAAACACTAACATTTTATTTATTATTTAATATGTGTAAATTTAAAAGTACATGGTGCAGTTAGGTTGCTTTTAGCAAGTTCTATTTACATACTAAATGAAGCATAGATTTCTTTATAATTACATATAAATACTAATTTATCTTATAATTACTACAAGTTATCTCATTTAGCAAGCAAATTCAATATCCCTTGCTAAATAACTATCAGCTTCTCTAAATATGTTATTCTTTCATTTGCTTGTAATAAAAAAAAAAAGATTTTTATCCATTCCAATCGATTAAGACTGGTGAGAGTGAACCAGGCCTTTGAAAACTCTGCCTTTTATGTAAAAAATAATTGTAAATATTTGTCAGTATTTTAACAAGGTTTTGCTATGTTTAACTATTTGCATGAATTTAATTGTTGAAGTAGAGAATAGCTTTCTTTTATACTAAAGAGTCTATCTACTGAGGACATGAATAAATATGCCAAAGGTCATTAGTTTTATACCTGATTATGAGTAAGTACATGTTGACATTGACATAATTTATTGCTCTACCAGCAGTGTCAGGTTTAGACAATTTGTTTTAATGGGAATGGATTTTTGTTTCTTTCCTTTCAGAAAGATTCTGTTAACTTTAAAAGGATTCGCAGAAGATGACTGAAAAACAAAACCCCCCGTTAACTCCCAATTATGTGATTTTACTTTACATCTTTATTTTATAATTGTAGGTCATTTTATATAAAATTAATAGTTAATACTAGTAATTTGCAATTACATATAAAAGATATTTAAATACATTTTATAATGACTGAGGGGAAAGAGCAGTGCTAGCATCAATTGAGAATTTAAGATTTGTTTCCTCCTCATTAAGATCAGACTGTATCAATTCTGGATATGTGGTCCAGAAAGCAGAGAGAAAATAAATAAAAAGATGTTTCCTTAGCTGTAACAGTCGCTGCCTTCTAAGATTGGATTTTTAATAGTTTAGTTTCAAAAGCATAGGTGATTATGAATCAGACTCTATATTTATTTGCAAGGTAACAGGAAATTCAGTTATAAGTAGCTTAGAAACAAAACATCTTTTTAAATTTTAATTAGTTAAATATTTATTTAAAAAGTGTATGTGTGTGTTTGTGTTTGTATTCAACAAGCATCTTTATTTGTCACTTAAATTTACAAAAGAAATGTCTAAGTTATACGTAATATGCTATACAGTCACATAAAATCACATCTGTTAATGTATTATATATCATTGTACTTATACATGAGAACATGTCTAAATTTTAGGAATTCAAATTTATTGATAAATGTTTTTGGTACACAGAGACTTTTTTCTTAAAGAAATTAGGTAATAATAATTACTATTTTCTACCTGAAGGAAAGGGTTGAACTAATTTTTCACCTAAAAGAACTTTAAAATTGTTGAGTGTTTTTCCAATGTTCACTTTTTCTGTTATTTCCTCACAGAGTTATATATAAAACTACATATATATACGTATGTATATATACATACGTATATATATATCGTCGTCGTCGGCGGCGGCGGCAGCCGTCCGTCTCGAGAGACGATGGTGTAGCTTCTTAAGAGTCTATCTGCACCGCCGAGAATGGCTGTGCAGTCCGACTCGGGAGTGACATGGTATCTGTCTCCTCCCGTGTTGAATCGACATCTTGCAATGACGCTGAAGCTACAGAGCCTGGGCAGGGTAATATGGAGGGTCTGCTGTTGCCCATGCAGCAGACGCCCCCTCTCTTCGCAGCTGAAGGGTCCAAGGGAAAGACGGAGTCAATACAGCTTGGCTTCAGGTGCGCCGCAGGAGTTGCCAGTGTTGACTACAACATCAAACCGCCTTAGGGACTCCGGCTCCGGATTTTCTGTCGGGGTTTACTCCCTTAGCCTTTCCCCTGAAGAGGTATGCCGCAAGGCAGCGGAGGTTTTTTGGAGTCAGAGTTTTCCTTCTCTGATGTACCCTGACTGGAAGATCGAACCAGCGACACTTAGCTCGCAGGCCGACGCTCAATCCACTGAGCTAAACCAGCCAGGGCAATATATATATACACACACACATATATAATCATTTTGGATACATTATATACAAAATTATATATTATTACATACATTAAGATGAAATTCAGTAAATGTAATGTGAGGGTTGATCATGAAATAGTGTTAAAAGAAAGGATGTATAACTTGTTTTAAAAGTCTGATTCACTCTTTTCATCCACAGAAAAATTATGTATAAGATAATATAAAGATACATTCATGTTTATGCTATGGAACATAGAGATTTAGCCCATAAGAATAGCTGATGAATGATGGAAGTAAAGTTAATAATTGATTTAACTTGTTCTGCTGGAAAGAAAATTACTTTAAGTAAAATAGCTTTAAAACACCTGTGGCTTTATTCAACAGAATGACATTAAGTGTAATTCCTGGAATTATGCTCCTAATATAAATTATTCTTGTTAATCACAATTTATCATGCAATCGATACCAATTGGTAATGCAATTGGTAGAAGCTAATCTCAGTATATAAAAGAAATGAGCTTTTATATATTGAAATTTGTTCTTAAAGAAAGGTACTTTATACAGCCTCTTAAAACTTAGCTAAGGCCATACAGGTACATAAAGGAGTTGTATCTTGTTTTTCTAAGAGACAAAATCTTTCTCACCATTACATTCTTTTATTATAGTCAATGTTCAGTTATTCTTTAAGTACTGTCATATATTAATAATCTGTTCCCCAAATTCTGTCCACTCTTTTGTTCTAACATAATATTGGGGTCAATTCAATAAGAATAAATATTATGCACTTTCTGATTGGAAAATTTTATTTCATTTTGATTTGTTTTCCTATGTTATTATCAGAATTGAAGACCACACTCCTGTGTATGTACCTGTTTATTACTTTATATTTTAGTCTGCAACTATGTTCATTTTACTGTAGGGTATTTATTTTTCCTTCCTGGTCTTACACTGACAACTGTTAATTTTTCTTCCTTTCAACTTTACTCAAGTGGTTTTGCACCAATATACTTACAAAATCCACATCAATCTGTTCTCAAAAGCTGTACATTTCAACATAGTTAGAGCCCCATTTATTTCTAGTTATTTGAAGCTAGATGAGACAGATTACAAAATACACATCGTCATAAATAGAAACAGAATAAAAGTCTCTTACGATGCTATTCTCAGAAAGAAAAAAACACAGGGAGAGAAGAGAGATTTGAGTTTGGCTTTTAGAATCTGTATAAAGAGGGAACTGGTGTTAGAAAGGAGTTTGTTTCAAGAAAAAAACAGCAGTAACAGCCAGCTTTGTTATCACCAGAGGTAGTAAAACAACTGAGTTGTACAGTTCTGAGTCAGCAGTTTCCACAAGTAGCCAAACAGCCAGTCAAGTGTGATTCTGAGGAATACATGGTAGGGGTGATTATAGCTTCAGACAAAATTATTGTACCTTTGTCTCCTAGACTTCTAGGACCATCACCACCAGGATGATCTTTATTATTATAGGAACCTGGACCCACTTTGGCTTGAGAGACAAGTGAGGATAAGGGTCAGACAAAGTAGATTCAAGGGACTGGTGGCACTTAGGGAGGTGCTTAGGGTATTAGTGACTATGCCAGCTAGAAGGAAATGACTTAGAAGAATTGTTTTTATTGGGGAAAATATAGAACAACAGGTAATGTTATCACTGGTCCACCTCTGTTGTCTTACTCTTTTTCCCTCTAATATCTTTTTTTATAATTATTCATCTATATTGTCTTTCACAGACCAATATTGCATCTTGCATTACAGTTCCAGTTACAGAACTTCTGTTTTCTTCCTCATTCCAAATCCTCTGCCTTGATTCTTCAAAGATGACCTCTTGGTGGCCCTCTAAGATTCACTGTGATCCAGGAAGGTATTTTGACTCTATATCTTTGAAAATATTTGATGTTTAAAGTCTTTTTTTTAAATAATATTTAATTTCTTAAAGTTAACATGTGCATTTAATAAGAAACTGAAAAGCACAAGAAACAAAGACCAAAGTCACCCATAAGCACAAACAGTTTAGAGGCAGTCAACACTTTGAAATGTCCTAAGACCCCCATCTATCTGTACAACTAAATTTCCGTTTTTATGTAATTAAGATCACACAATTATGAATCATGCTTTTTCACACACCATGAATATTTACTATTTCAAAATCTCAAAGCCATATGAGTATTTTGATAACAAATAATACACTACGCCAACTCAATCTGGAAAAAAAATAATGCAATCCTGACTATCTTGGCAACAAAAAGTTCATAAAGGACAAAAATAGCAACAGACTCCTAGATAAAGATATTGGCATAGTTACAATCAAAATACTGCATTACCTTAATGTTCAGTTAAAAATGAGACACAAAGCAACAGTTTACATACAATATAATGCTTCTAGGGGAACTCATGCTCTGTACTTTTAAAATGTTAATAAAGAGGCAAATTTTGACTGAAATGCCTAACAATGTTTCCTGCAGTACAGCCAAAAGAGATGCACGCACATCAGTGGTTATCAGCACAATGTAACTATGAACGCATCCACACCCATCCCACCCTCCACCTTCCCTCTCCCCCTCTGTTGCCAGGCTAATGAACAGGTTCTGACATCCTTTTCTGAGATTGTTTAACAATTCTATGTCCAAGATGCCTCTTTTCTACCAATTATAACAGAAAATATTTACAAATTGGTTCATTCACTAGCTCTGCTTTTTATCATATATTGTTATGTCAGGACCTTTAATGGTGCTTATATTTTTGTTCAGATGACTTTAGTCATTCTTTTGTTATTTTTAGTCTTCTAATTTATGATGTCTTTTTGCATTGTGATTGCCTTTCTTGATCTTTCATTATCTTTTTTCTGTGGGCTTAACAGTCCCTTGGAAGAACGGTCTTTCTTGCTTAATCATTCTTTCTTGAGTTGGCAAATGAAAGTTCATGTTCCAGTTTTTGCATCTAGTAAAGTTGATGTTTGTGTATAAATTGAGGATGGGGGGAGAGATCCTTAAACAAAAACTTTGATGTCGTATCCTTGGCAGAAAGACTCAGTTCCTAAAATCAGGAATTTCTACCCCTCTAGGAACCTCTCTATATCACTGATTAAAGTAATGTTATTTCTGTAAAGCTTACTCTCTGTGGTTGTAATCACTTACCCCACAGATTAAAAAGGAAAGGAGTGAAGAGGAACCAATAAAAGACACTCTTATTTGCCCTTACCTCTGATTTTCAGCTTCCCACCTCAACCTGACTTTTGTTATTCATTAGTTTCCTGTATTAGGTATCTAATAACTAATCAAATATCATACCTATCATACGGTATTTGTCTTTCATTGCCTGGCTTATTTCGCTAAGCATAATTCTCTCTAGTTCCATCCGTGTTGTTGCAAATGGTAGGAGTTCCTTCTTTCTTTCTGCTCCATTGTGTAAATGTACCACAGTTTTTTGATCCAGTCATCTACAGATGGGCACTTAGGCTGTTTCCAGCACTTGGCTATTGTAAATAATGCTGCTATGAACATAGGGCTGCACAGCTTCTTTGAGTTGGTGTTTCAGGACACTTTAGGTATAATCCTAGCAATGGAATTGATGGGAAACAGCAAAGGCAGTACTTAGAGGAAAGTCCATAGCAATATAGTCCTACCTAAAATGGATAGAAGAATCTCAAATAAAAAATCTAACCCTGCAGCTACAGGAACTAGAACAACAACAAACAAAGCCTAGAGCAAGTAGAAGGAAGGAAGTCATCAAGATCAGAGCAGAATTAAATGACATAGAGACTGAACAAACAATTAAAAAGATCGATAGAACTGGGAGCTGGTTCTCTGAAAAGATAAACAAAATAGAAAAACCTTTAACCAGGATCATTGAGAAAAAAAAGGGAGAGGATCCAAATAAACAAGATCAGAAACAAAAGAGAAGAAATCACAACCTCTACCACAGAAATACAAGGGATTGTAAGAAATTACTGCAAACTATATGACAAGAAATTTGATAACCTAGATGAAACGGACAAATTTCTGGAAACATAATCTTCCAAAACTCAATCAAGAAGAAGCAGAAAGCCTGAATAGACCAATAACAACTAGAGAAACTGAAGCAGTAATCAAAAACCTCCTGACACACAAAATCCCTGGACCAGATGCCTTCACTGGTGAATTTTACAAAACATTTGTGGAAAAACTAACTCCTATCCTCAAACTATTCCAAAAACTCCAAGGAGAGGGAAGACTCCCAAAACATTATCATTTTAATAGTCGCAGACAAAATCTTTGACTAACTACGTCACCTATTTATGATAAGAAATTCTCAGCAAACTTGGAGAAAAAAAAATCCTGAACTTAATAAAGGGCATTTACAAAACAAACAAACAAACAAACAAACAAAAACCCAGCAGGTAATATTATACTTAATGGTGAACAATTGAGTGTATTTCAAGCTGCCACCCCTCCCCTCTATCATGACCAAGGCAAAGATGCCTGTTCTCACAACTTCTATTTTATATTGGAGAAAAGTAAAAAGGGTATTAAGATTTGAAAGGAAGAAGTTGTCTTTATTAACATTAGCTTGTACTTAGAAAATTCAAATGCATCTAACATAACTATTAAAACTAAAAAGAAGAATTAGCAATTCCACAAGATACAGGGTAAATGTATAAAAATAATTGGATTTCTTAGTTACTATATTTAAAAAAACATTAAAATTATACATTTCTAGATTAAAACTGTTACATTAACATATGCTGTCATGTTTTATTTCTTTAAAGAAGTAAATACTTTCATAAAACAGAATCTAGGATACTTATATCAAATTTTAATGCAAATCACTTTCTTAAGGTCACTAAAACACTGTTGATCACCATTAAAATAGACCTTAGTTTAAAGCTAGAAACTACTTAAATTTCATTGTAGTAAACAAAAGTATCTAATTTTCTATTAGCTTATAATTGTCTCATTAACTATACTTACATTTAAAGGTAGAAGACAGTGTGCAGCAATATTTATGTAAATGAGATAAAATTATCATGAACATTAGAACTTCACTCTTGATGAAATTGTAGTGTTCTTTATATTGTCACGATAATCAGAGATTTCCCCTGTAATTAAATGTATACCCTCCAAACTGAGAAATTTTTTCTAATTAAAGAATATTGCCACACATATGCTCACAGCTATTTAACTATAAATGCTAGTTTTCCTCCTGCATATAAACTCATTAAAGTCAACTTTCCTACAAGTTAGATATTTAAATTTTTTGGATGATCTTTGTTATTTGATTAATTTTATAAAGATATAAAATTGGATAAAGGCATTGAGATTAAATTTTTGAAAAATTATTTAAAATATTTACTTCTGCTTCTTTTATTTTTTCTTCTTCTCTTCCCTACTGTCATCATTAATTTTTTTATCCGCACTCAAGGACATTTTTTCATTGCTTTTAGGGAGAAGGGAAAGAAGAGAAAGAGAGTGAGAGAAATAAACATCAATTGGTTGCCTCTTAATACATGTCCTGAACGGTGACTGGTGACTGAACCTGCACTCTTGGCATGCACCCTGTCAGTGGATCAAACCCACAGTCTTTTGGGTTACAGGATGATGCTCTAACCAACTGAGCAACATTGGCCAGAACCATCATTAAATTTTTACTTTATCATCTCTTGTCCATAATTTTAAGTTTTTCTTTCTATATTTCATTGCATGTAGTATATTGTACATATTGTATTCTGTAAGTTCATAAGGAATGTATGAGTCACACTCTATATCATATACTCAGGAAGCATTTTCTTGTTGTTGTTTTTTGATAACTCCTGAAAAGATTTTAGATATGAAACACTCAACAATAAACCACTTAGACAGAGATGTGGTAAAATTCTACATTAAGTCCCAGATTTTGGTTCATATTGTTCCAGTGCGTAAAGTTTCTGCACAGCTATGATCTCCAGCTACTTAATAATTTCAGTGAATCTGATACTTTTACAAGGAGACTTTTTGTAAGGTATACATGTGTCAGCTCTCATATTAAGGGAAAGTATTTCCTTGGAAATTGACATCTGCATTATTTCAGTGTTAGTACCTAATGAAATAGTTTACTTAGATTGGCTTTAGGAAGCTAAATATTAAGGTTTATTTTAAAACTATTTCAAATCAGTTCCTTAAATGCTTGTTATATTACAATAAAATATTTTATCTAAGTGAGCTTGTTTAAAAGAAGGTATTAGTGATAATGCATAAGAGTATTCTAGCCCTGGTTGTTGTGGTTCAGTGGATTGACTGCTGCTGGCCTGCAAAGCTCAGGTTTGATTTCCAGTCATGGTACATGCCTGGGTTGTGGGCCAGGTCCCCAGTTGGGGCAGTTCAAGAGGCAACCTATCTCTCCCATATCGATATTTCTCTCCTCTTCTCCCTTCCTTCCATTTCCTCTAAAAATGAATAAATAAAATCTTAAAAAATAACTCCTAAAAAGAGACATTATTCTCTTTACTTTTCTACTTACTAAATATGCATAATTCTCATTATATAAAAAGTGAACTGGCAAAGATTTTTATTTTTTAACTCTTATAAATTGTTGACACTATTACAGCTGTCCCCATTTTTCTCTCCTTTGACAAACTCTACCCAGCCCCCACCCCCCCTTCCCTCTGGCCATCACCACACTGTTGTCTGTATCAGTGGGTTATGTATATACATTCTTTGACCACATGCACACATACATATTGACTCGTGGTTCTTTTAGTATTTCTAAGGTATTTGAAAGTTTTATAACTTTTCTAAAAACCCATTTGTATTACTTAACATTTGCTGAAATGTAAGCGATAAAAAAACTTTTAAAAAATTTATACATTTTTTGAAGAGGTTTTAATTGGTATTTCTTTTCCATTGGAGTAAACTACACAGTTAAATCTAACATATGAATATGTTAGGTAATATGTTTGGGCTCAAAATATACCATTAATCAAAGATAGTTCATATGTAATAAATGTAATATTTCATATGAATGATATAATTAGATTTCTCTCACTTAGATATATAGTTTTTTGAGGCAGAAACAATTTGACACTATTCCCTTGCCTGAGATTTAGAAATTCAAAGATAGAGTGAGGGAGAAGGGAAAAGAGTGGGGAGAAAGAAGAGGAGAGTGAAGAGGAGAGAGAGAGGAGAGTAGAAGGAGGGAGGGAAGAAGAATGAAAGAAACTGAAAGATGTATGGAAGAAAAGAAGAAAGGAAGGAAAGGAGGAAGGGAGAGAAAAAATGAAGGAGAAGGGGAGGGAGGGAGGAAGGAAGAAAGGAGGTAAATATTTAAGTGATCTTCTTTGGTTGATTGCCCCTGATAGGACTCAATGGTAGATCATTATTGTCTTTTGAAATAAAAATAAATTACTTCATATATATATATGAAACAGATATTCTGTATAAATTTTGTACTACATTTCACACTGGTTGCTTTTTCTTCTATCTTCTAAAGCTGCTATCTTTTTTTTTTTAATGTTTTTTATTGATTATATTGTTACAACAGTTCCAATTTTCTTCCCCTTGTTCCCCTCCCCCCAGCACCCCCCTCCCCCAGCGATCCCCCCCAAGTCCATACCCCTGGTTCGTAAAAATTAACTATCCCCCCCCCTCAAATATTAGGACCCTTTGTAATCTTGTAAAGGACAATGGGCGAAGGTCTCAAGCTCCTCTAGCTGCTTCAAGCTGGACATGGTCGTCGTCCTACCTACCCTTGGGTCCAGAAAACCCTAATATGAGTGGGGGTGTGGAGGGGAGGGTGGCCTTCCCACATGGGGAAGGATCGTGCAGACTCCAGGTCAGTTGGCTGCCTCCGGTCAACGGCGTGCTTGGTTCAACAGGCTGGTGTCCTTGTTGTGTTCTGAGGGCAACAGATTTGGCGAAAAGGGTTAAAAGACATCATTCAATCCATAACTACTAGATGACAAAAGGCAGGGATTAATTTTTCAATGTTCCATATTAGGGAAAAAAAAAGTTTCTTTGTAAAAAGGTGTGCTAGGCACATCTCGCCTGTCCAAAACCCTTTTGCCCATTATACTTAGTTTGGGCTGAGGTAAATAGTTTAGGTTTTTCCCCCTCTCAGACCTCTGGGCCCTTTCTGTCCAAGCCATTAGGATAGAAAAGAGAAACCCATTTTAAAGTGAAGCCCACAGACCACCCCATTCTTCCCCAACCCAGCCATTTAGTTCAGCCAAACCGTTGAGTCTCAGGATGCAGCGCTGCAGAGAGGATTAAGTGAGGCTTATGCGTACAGATAATCACTCAGGTAATGCGATCATAGGCTTATGTCCTTTGAAAACAAAAAACACGTGTTAATTTATGTAACATAACCCGCAAACAAGTCTCTAAATCTGGAGAAGAAACTTTTAAGACGGTTAGTTGCCCTGTTTTATACTCTACTACTGATCATTGTGATTTTCCTTGAATAATAATTTTTCTCCCTAAGGTTACCCTCCTTGTCTTTAAAGGGACTACATTAAGTCCATTTTTAATTTATCCTGTTCGTTTGCATAAACATAACAAGAGCAGCAAATGATCACTTATGATCTTTAGTTCTGCTTTGCTGGAACTTACCCAAGGAATATTTGGGGTGACCTTCAGTCTGTTCTTCAGGGCACAGAAGCTGTGCCACATATCTGGCATTCATCCTTGCCTGTACACACCTGTTTTTTCCAAGTCTTTCTGGTCTTTCCTTGTGCCTTAAGGTCCCTTCTAGCCATCTTTCAGGAAAACAACCTTCGTTCCTTCCCTGGAAAGATTGCTGTGGACCGCACAACCAACCATGGTACCAGGCCTTTTATCTCACGGGCTTTTATTACCTTTGAAAGTCATTCCCAGTTCCTCAGGGCTTTCTGGTAACAATCTGAGCCCAAGTATGTTTCCTTTAGGCTTGACATTCCAGTCAAAGACTTGGTCAAAAAATAAATAAATAAATAAATAAATAAATAAATAAATAAAAGAACCTCTGTTGACAACTGGTCTTATTAGTTCTATGCAAAGGAACTTATGTCATTACTTACTTGTTTAGAATGCCAAACTCTGGAGGGATCAAATAGGGAGAAAAATATACAACGTGAAGGAAAATCTTTGTCCTAATATTCACTGAACTGGCATTTCCATTCTTCATATTTTCATTTTTCCCCCACTAAAAAATTTTGGTTTGTTTTTCCATTACAGTTGTCTCACTTTTTTAGCCCTCTTGTTTCCCTGCACCCTGTCCCTCCCCTCCCCCACATTTAGTCCCCACTCAGTTGCACCTGTCTGTGGGTCATTCATATATATATATTTTTTTTAACTTGACCCATCCCCTTACACCTTTCTTGTCCTCCCCCCCGCCCCCCTTGTTACTGTTAGTCTACTTCTGCTGCTATCTTTTTTAATCACTCACATGGTGTATATCTCACTTCCTTCAAATGTAACTTAAAATACATACTGTATAGAAGGTTTGTATTAGCTTTCAAACATCTTGATTTTTTTTCTATGCTCAGTGGCCTTCTGAAAAAAGGTAATTTAATTCTTAATCCCAAATACGTTCATTTTTTTTTTGTTAACGATATAATTGAATATGGTACTTAATACTCATTCTTTTTTTAAAAATATTATTTGTTTGTTTGTTTTCAGAGAGAGGGGAAAGGAGAAAGAGAGGGAGAGAAACATCACTGTGTGGTTGCCTCTCACTCACACTCCCAACTTGGGACCTGATGTGCATTCCATTCATGTGCCCTGACTGGGAATCGAACCAGTAACACTTGGTTCGCAGGCCATTCATTCTCTTTTTGAAACATAAATTATTCCTGTACAGATAACGATACAGTATTATTATCTATAGACACAATCTTGTACAGCAGATCTCTAGAACCTTTTCATCTTGAATAGCTGAAACTTTATACCTATTTGTTAGCAATCCCCCATTTCCTTCTCACCCAGTCCCTGGCAACCTCACAATTCTATTTTTGCTTCTATGATTTTGACTATGTTAGATAACATATAAATTTGAATTATAAAATATTTAACCTTCTGTGATTGTTTTATTTCATTTAGCAGAATGTCCTCAAGACTTGTTACATAATGCTGGTATTCTTTTTTTAAAGCTGAATAATATTCCACTGTATGTATATACAATATTTTTAAAAATCCTTTCATCTATCAACAGATATTTCAGTTGTTTAGCCATCCTGGTTATTGTGAATATGTTGAAATGCACAAATCTTATGTGTAAGTTCAATGATTTTAAAACTTGCAAACATTTGAGTGACCATTAAATTGACCAAGATATAGAAAAGTTCCAGGACCAAATCTTGCTCTTGCCTCCTAATCAACTCCTCCCCCCACAAATAAACAGTCTTCTGACTTCTGTTACTCTAGATTAGTATTGCCTAGTATTACTAGTTTTGCCTAAGATAATATTAAGTGTATTATCTTTCTATAAATTGAGTAATTAATACATATTCTCATATTTATTGCTTCTTTCCTTAAAGTCATTTGACTCATCTGTATTTTTAGATGCTGTTATAGGCTGATTCTTTTTTCTTTATTAAACAAGATGATGATAGACATATTTGTTTACTTTTTTGCTATAAATATGATTTTGGATATTTTCATAGAAGAAAAATTTACAGATAAAATGATATAAAAGTAAATTTCATGAGGAAAGTTTTCAAAATGATCATAATTTCTATCCCACTAACAATGTATTTTGTGACAGTGTATGTGTATTTTATCTAGAATACCTAAGGTATTTCCATAATTTTAGGTTGTATAGCAGGACTCATAAGATGTAAACTCATTAAAATTTGTAACTTTCTCTTATTTTCTTACATATTTTCCTATCTCACCTTCTAAATTATTTAGTATTAAGAACACAATGAAATTATGTTTTTGAATATCTAAGGAAATACATAATGGAATATAGTATGGTTTTCAAGATTGAATGCCTCTTTAGGAATGAAAGCTGAAACATGCAGAGTATCTATAACTAAAGTGGACTATGAAGAATGACTGAAGCCCAATCATTTAATGGATTCAAATTATGTTTTTATCATTTGTGACTCCAGGTTTCTCTCTATGTAATAATATCTTATGTGTTCAAATTGTTTCATTATTATAGGGAAGTGATTAAAATTTCTGCTAAGCTATGAAGCAGTTATCTGGGAATAGAAAAGCATGAGATTAGAAAATATTGCTGAGGGATTATAAATATCTAATAATGATAAAGTGTTCTGCAATTACCTCTAAGAGACTCACAGAATAGAGTTACAACATTAGAATAAACAAAAGACCACACACTACACCAATATGTTCTTTTTAAATATAAGCACTAAGAACAAATTCAAAGTCATCTTTTTCCCATTATGATATTTCTGTTTGTAATACATTGTTTTCCTTTATTTCATTAGCAGATTTTCTCATTTAACTATAGTTGAAGTAAATAGCATGCTCTTGGAACCTAATGAGTTTAAAGACCATTTCATATATTGATAAAATTTGATTAATTGCTTTATGTTGATGTTCTTTAGTTTCACTTGTTCTATATTTAGAGTTAGTAAATTAGCTGATATGGTATTGTATGATTTTGATAACTCTCAAGTGACCAAAAATAAATTATTAAGTATATATTAAAACATTTCTCACTCATAATAAACTCTGTGGACTGGGAAGCCTGTAATTATGGAATATGAGGGTGAAGAATTGATGAGAATGTAGAATAAATAATTGACTGCCAGTCAGAGCTGATTACTTTAAATCAACAAGAGTTGTCAAGCTATATGTTGACCATGGTTAACTTTTTACCTTATATTTTAAGCATATGGACTATTGAACTAAATTACATATTTTATAGATAGAAATATACTTTTATGTGACATTATAGTTGGTGATAATTAATTTGGTTTTGTATGTTACCATTTATTTCCTTGTTCTCTGTTATTGTGTACCAGCCAAATACATTTATATGTCAGTTTAGAGAGTATTTAATCCAATATTGTGCTTCATATTTATTTATTGTATTCTTTTTTACATGCTAATTATCCACCAAATTAATACCTGTTTTTGCTATTTATTGATGGGGTCTTTTTCTCCAATATATGGCATTACAAAATAGTAGCAAAGGCTGTTAAAATATAACATTTAGGTGTTTTGAGCATTTGAAGAGCAAAATATAAGCCAAATATAGAAAGTAAAAAGGACCAAAAAGTATATTGCAAATTACTCCAAATTTAAAGTTCAGCCTTAGGATAGTGTTGAATAATTAACATGATGAATTAATTGAAAAGAATAAAAGGCCTTACCTTCATACCTACAGCCAAGTAGTTGATAAGGTTGAACGTATAGAGCCGCTTCTTGTGTTTTACAAGCATTTTTGCTTTGGGGCTTCTATTCAGGAGTGGGAAGAGTCTAGACAGATGAGAATGAATTTTAAATGCATTTTTCCATTTGTCTAAAAGCAGACGTACACTTTAAAAATTAAATTTAAATAGCCCCAGAAGCATCATCAAGGTTTCCTGCTCAGCTTATGAGGGTTATATGAGTTTGTATCATTGTATAAAAATTACTCTTTTACTTTTGCTATACTCTGTAAAACAGAAAATTTGATTAACTTTCCAGAAATTTATTTCTTAGGTTAAGAAGATATAGATTTGCAGAGATACTTTACCTGTGACCAATATATTTTCCACATTTGGTAAAACAATTCCTGAACTTAAATGTGTTTTATGTTATACAATGTAATTGAATTATATTACTTAATGTATTGTCCTCCACCACCTAATACTGATGATCAGTGATCTTTTTTATTGTGAAATGGCCCAAAATAATTTGGTCAGATAGAAGCATTAGGCTTTTCTAATTAAGATTGATACAAGTGATTCGATGCAGATAAAGATTATTGATTTGCCACAATCTCATTTCCAGATTTACAAGAACAAGGATCTGACCAAATTTTGCAACACAATAAACTTGTGTGTGTGTGTGTGTGTGTGTGTGTGTGTGTGGGCATGTGTAGCCATGCAACCTATTTAGTAGGACTTCATGCTGTTTTAGATGTTCTGGTTAAAATTTAGATAAAATTCCCAACCATTGGAATAAAAAAAAAAAATACTTGGCTCATTAAATTGTATTTTGTAATACAAAGATAAAGGGCATTTTTTGTCGGCAGCCGTCCATCTCGAGAGACGATGGTGTAGCTTCTTAAGAGTCTATCTGCACCGCCGAGAATGGCTGTGCAGTCCGACTCGGGAGTGACACGGTATCTGTCTCCTCCCGTGTTGAATCGACATCTTGTGATGACGCTGGAGTGTCCTCTCCAGTGAAGCTGAAGCTACAGAGCCTGGGCAGGGTGATATGGAGGGTCTGCTGTTGCCCAAGCAGCAGACCCCCCCTCTCTTCGCAGCTGAAGGGTCCAAGGGAAAGACGGAGTCAATACAGCTTGGCTTCAGGTGCGCCGCAGGAGTTGCCGGTGTTGACTACAACGTCAAACCGCCTTAGGGACTCCGGCTCCGGATTTTCTGTCGGGGTTTACTCCCTTAGCCTTTCCCCTGAAGAGGTATGCCGCAAGGCAGCGGAGGTTTTTTGGAGTCAGAGTTTTCCTTCTCTGAAAAGGGCATTTTTTACTTTACGCAATTCATATATTTTGAATATCATTAATTTCACCGATAACCCTGGATGCTGAGCAACAAGCTACTCATTTCACCAATAATCTTTACTTATGGTTTTCACATTTAGCAAAGAAAAATACAAAACATCAAGTTAAATCCAAATTTCAAATATACAATTTTTAAAAAATATAAATATGTTCTGTGCAGTAGTCTGAATACACACTCAATATATTTTGTTTTATCTGTAATTTGAATTTAAATGTTCTGTACTTTATCTGGCAACTCTATACCTATTTATAACATTCACTATAATATTTAGCAAAGTATATATTGTGGATCAGTTATTCATACAGTAGATATTAATTAAGCATCAACTAGTAGTCAAGCTTTGTTCTAGGAGTTGGATATAGTTAAAAATAAAACAGAAAAAATACTTTACTCATAGAAATGATGTTCTGTTTGGAAAAACTAACAATTAAAAACTTTTAAATGCAAACATTGAATAGTAGATTAAAGTTGATAAAAGCTACGAAGAACAAAAAGGAATAAGAGAGAATTGAAAGGTATGTTGAAATTATGAAAATGAATCACATTATGAGAAATTTTGTGGGAAAAATGATAAAAAACAATATATAAAGGATATCTGGATCTTGAGGATTGGCTATGAGATCAAGTTAAAAATATGGCAGGGAGGTGGAGGATGGGGTAGAGGCAACCCCAGAAAAAGAAGTGAAGCATGAAATACAGAAAATATAGTGAATATTCACAAAACAATGAGAACTTTTTCTTTCTTTCCCTCTTTCTCTCTTTCTTTCTAGCTAACTTAATTTACAATTGTTTTTGGATTTATAGTATATATCTTTATATATTTTTATAGAGAGAGACCCCATGTCAAACAGTAGGTGAATACATAAAACATGCCAACTACCACTGACAATATTATTGTGTTTATTTCCAATTTCCCCGCTAGCTTTTTTGACGTTTTTTTTTTTTTTACCATAGAGCTTTCTGAATAGGTAAATTCTGCTTATTCTTGGAGTTTATATGTATATATACATATGCATACATACATGGTGTGTTCTCTTCCATGTCTGGCTTCTTTTGAGCAACATAATGTTCTTAAGATTCATGCATGTTATTTAGAGCTCCAGTAGTTTGCTTATTTGTTGCTCAGTGATATTCCATTTTATATATTCCACTGCTAATGAACATTTACATTAAGTTAGAAACAGGTTTGGGAAAGTTGAGATGAAATGAACATTCTTTTTCAGTATGTTGATTGTTTTGAAAACCCAAGCATTTATTTCTTTTGGGTATATACCAAGTAATAAAGTTGCTAGGTCAGTGTATGTATAAGTTTGAAATTACTAGAGCACACCAGACAGTTCTCTAAATTTATTGTACAATTCTATAAGCTGAAAAGCAAAGTAAAAACATTCTTTTTGTACTGTATACTTGTTAACATTTGATTTTACATTTAGGTTTGTAATTCTCCACAGATTAGATTTCATATATTGAGTGATCAGTCTTTTCCATATGGATCCTCAGATTTCCTGACTGCAGTTGAATTTAATTCAATCTTTATAAAATATATATTTTATATGTTTGGTTCTACTTTAGGCTCCTCTATTCTGTTCTGTTTATCAACTTGTTTGTCTTTATAACCATATTGTGCTACCTTAATAATTGTTATGTTTGTAGTAAATCTGAAAATAGTTAATAGCAACCTAAGTCCTCCATTTAAAAAAAATTTTTAAAGAACGTTTTAGTTATTCTGGATTTTTTGCATTTTCTTCTACATTTTATAATAAGTTTGATAATGTCAAGAAAATACTTGATTGGAGTTTAACTGGTACTACAAATAAATTTGGGAATAACTTACATTTTAATAATACTGAGTCTTCAAATCTATATCATTTTATTCTATGAATTCTCTCAGTATTTGTAATTAAAATTATTGCGGTACACATCTTTTACTTATTTTGTTATTAGGTATTTTATAGCTTCTGATGTTACTGCAAAGAGTAATTTTATTTTTACACTTTATTTTCACTTATTACCTATACATAAAAATACAACTGATTTTTATATATGACCCTTGTGCCATGTGACCTTGATGAATTGACTCACTTTTCCCTTGGGACATTTTTATATATGCGGTTGTATTGTCTGAAAATTATGTAAGTTTTAGTTTTTCTGTAGGCCTCCATTTTCTTTA
This sequence comes from Furipterus horrens, assembly GCF_987537825.1. NCBI lineage: Eukaryota > Metazoa > Chordata > Mammalia > Chiroptera > Furipteridae > Furipterus > Furipterus horrens. The sequence continues at coordinate 55,487,180 of NW_028327175.1, read as the reverse complement.
TCTTACTATATAATGTCATGGTATATATTATCTTTATTTTATCACAATTAATTTTTGACATCATTGTTAGATATTTTTATTTTCTCTATTATCTTCATACACATTTTCTCCTGAAATTTGGTAATACAGTGAATTATAATGATTGATAATTGGATATTATACCCACCTACATGGGATAAACCAATTATTTTATGTAAACCACTTGTGCTTTCTTCCTTTACCAGTGAAGCAAAATGAACCTGCAGTTTTATTTTTGAGAGTTATAATTATTAATTATATTTTATAATCTTATTTTTCTGTCCAATTTACTCCTCAAGGTGCCCCATCTGACAATTTCTAGCTACTATCCTCATCAATTTCTTCCTGGGTTGCCACCCATGACACTAAAATAAGTGTCACTCTTATACAAAAGAAGTCAGTATTGTTCAATACATACTACCACACTCTATTGTAGAGCTGTGTTTGTGTCTGTGTATATGTATCTTGGAGCCCATACCAGATCTGCCCAGAAAGTATCCAGAGATATTTACTGAAGAAGATACAAGATACAAAAAACACTGTACATAAGACGATGATGCCTCAATCTCCTTCAAAGTAATTACCTTCTTGAGGAAATCTGGCTCATTGTTAGTGGTTTGAATCTAGTTATTAGCAACTGCATCACAATGGTTCATGCCACAATCCTGCATCAAATTCTCGGACACAGTAGTTTTTGGAATCCCCAGATAAACTTTTAGTTCCCACACTGTCAGTTGCTGATCTTTGTTGAATACAGCCCATACATGTTCAATATTCTCAGATGTTCTGCTTGTTGCAGGCCTTCCAGAACATAGGTCACTTTCAACAGATTCTCACCTATCTTTGAAGCATTTGTGTCACACTTTTTTAAAAAAAAATTAATTAGTTATTTATTTTTTGGACAAAAAAATAATTTTTTTCAATTACAGTTGTGCCATTTTCCCCCATTGCTCCCCCCCTCACCTAGCTCACCCCTTCTCCCTCAGTCATATCCCCCCCCATTGTCCATGTCCATGAGTCATTTATACATGTTCTTTAACTAAACCCTTCACTTCCTTATCCCCCTTCTCCCCTTCTGCTATTCTGCTCATGTATAGCCTTTATTATGTTGAGGTATGCTCCCTCTATTCCCATTTTGCTGAGTGTTTTTATCATAAATGGGTGTTGTACTTTATCAAATGCTTTTTCTGCATCTATTGATATGATCATGTGATTTTTGTCTTTCATTTTGTTTAGGTGGTGTGTTATATTTATTGATTTGCTAATATTGAACTATCCTTGCATCCCTGGGATGAATCCTACTTGATCGTGGTGTATGATCTTTTTAATGTGTTGCTGGATTCTGTTTGCCAATATTGTTTTGAGGATTTTAGCATCTATGTTCATCAGTGATATTGGCCTGTAGTTTTCTTTCTTTGTTGTATCTTGACCTGATTTTGGAATTAGGGTAATACTGGCTTTATAGAAAGAGTGTGGGGTTTTTCCCTCTTCTTGGATTATTTGGAATAGTTTGAGAAGAGTAGGAGTTAGTTCTTCCCTAAATGTTTTGTAAAATTCGCCCATGAAGCCACCTGGTCCAGGGCTTTTGTGTGCCGGGAGATTTTTAATTACTGTTTCAATTTCATTCTTTGTTATTGATCTGTTCAAACTTTTTACTTCTTCTTGATTCAATTTTGGAAGGTTATATGTTTCTAGAAATTTGTCCATTTCATCTAGGTTTTCAAATTTCTTGCCATACAGTTGTTTGTAGTAATTTCTTACAATCCTTTGTATTTCTGTGATATCAGTTGTGATTTCTTCTCTTTTATTTCTGATTTTGTTTATTTGGCTCTTATCTCTTTTTTCTTGATGAGCCTGGCTAAAGGCTTGTCGATTTTGTTTATTTTTTCAAATAAGCAGCTCCTACTTTTGTTGATCTTTTGAATTATTTGTTTAATTTCTATGTCATTTAATTCTGCTCTGATCTTGATGATTTTTTCCCTTCTTATTGCCCTAGGCTTTGTTTGTTGTTGTTCTAGTTCTTATAGCTTTAGGGTTAGATTTTTTTTTTTAGATTCTTCTATCCTTTACAGGTCTCAGGACTGCTTTTGCTGTGTCCAATAGGTTTGAGGATGTTGTGTGTTCATTATTATTAGTTTCCTGAAACTTCTTGATTTCTTCCTTGATGTCATTGTTGACCCATTCATTATTTAATAGCATGTTATTCATTCTCCATGAGTTTGGGTGTCTTTGATTTTTTTCTTTGAGGTTGATTTCTAGTTTCAAGGCATTGTGGTCTGAAAAGGTGCTTTATATAATTTCAATTTCATTGAATTTCAAGGCTTGTTTTGTGTCCTATCATGTGGCCTATCTTTGAAAATATCCCATGTGCATTTAAAAAGAATGTATATTTTGCTTCTTTGGGGTAAAAAGTTCTATATATATCAGTTAAGTCCATGTGGTTTAGTGGGTTTTTCAATGCTTCTATATCCTTGATGTTTCTTTTCTTCAAAGATCTGTCTATTGTTGATAATGGAGTGTTAAAGTCCCCTGTTATGAGTGTGTTGTTGTTAATATCCTTCTTGTGGTCTTCTAGTATTTTTTTAAATATTTGAATGCTCCTATGTTGGATGCGTATATGTTTTTAGAGTGATACTTTTTTGATGGATTGTTCTCTTAAGTATTATGAAATGTCCTTCTTTGTCTCTTTTTATGGTCTTTGCTTTGACATCTGTTTTGTCTGATATGAGTATTGCTACCCTAGCTTTTTTTTTTTTTTTTTTTATGTCCATTTGCTTGGAATACTTTTTTCCATCCCTTCACTTTCAGTATGTGTAAATCTTTTGTTTTGAGGTGTGTTTCTTGTAGATAGCATATATGTGGGTCCTGTTTTTGTATCCATTCCACTACTCTATGTCTTTTAATCAGAGCATTTAGTCCATTTACATTTAAGGTTATTATTGTCATGTATTTATTCATTTCCCTTTGTACCTATGTTCCTCTCTCTCTCTCTCTCTCTCTCTCTCTCTCTCTCTCTCTCTCTCTCTCTCTCTCTCTCTCTCTCTCTCTCTCTTTTTTCCCAAGCATTCCTTTTAGCATCTCTTGCAATGCTGGTTTGGTGGAGATGTATTCTTTTAGTCTTCCTTTGTCTGAGAAACTCCTAATTTTACCTTCTATTTTGAATGAGAGCCTTGCTGTGTAGAGTATTCTTGATTGTAGGCCTTTGTTTTTCATTTCTTGAAATATTTTTGACCATTCCCTTCAGGTTTATAGTGTTTCTGTTGAGAAATCAGTTGATAGCCTTATCAGAGCTCCCTTGTATGTTATTTGTTGTTTTTTTCTTGCTGCCTTTAAGATTCTCATATTGTCTTTGAATGTTGCCATTTTAATTATGATGTACCTTGGAGTGGACCTTTGGGCATTCCTCTTCATTGGGACTCTCTGAGCTTACTGGACTTGCATGACCTTTCCTCTCGTTAAGTTAGAAAATTTTTCTGTCATGACTTTTCCTATCAGGTTTTCTATCCATTGCTCTTCTTCTCCTTCTTGTATCCCTATAATTTGAATATTACTTCCTCTCTTGTTGTCTTGAAATTCTCTTAAACCCACTTCATACTTTTTAAATCTTTTTTCATTTTGTTGTATTGTCTGGGAATTTTTTTCTACATTGTCCTCAAACTCACTGATCTGATCCTCTGCTTCATTTAGCCTGCTTTTGATTGATTTTACTGTGTTCTTCAGTTCAGAAATTGTATTTTTCATTTTTCCTGGTTCTTATTAATAGTTTCTATGTCCTTTTTTATGCTGGTGTAGTTCTTCGTAAGTTCCCTGTGGTTTTCTTGGAGTTGTTGGTAATTTCCTTGGTGTTTGTCATTGTTATCTTTGAGGTTGTCAAGTAAATTGAGCTTCTTCATCACCATTGTTTTGAATTCCATGTCTGATAGTTGGCTTTTTTCTATTCCATCTACCTCTTTTCCTGGAGATTCCTCTTTTCCTTTCATTGGGAGGTTGTTTCTGTGTCTTTCCATGTTGTATTCTTCTTGTTTGTTTTTGTTTATTAGATTTTTCTGTTTTGATTTCCTGTCGTTGTGGTATGAGATTCTTTATAGGAGACCTGGGGGTTTCAATGGTGTAGTCTCTTTTGATCTCCCGAATCTGATGCTCTTGGGATACCCTTTATGTTGTTGTTTATGCTGTCTGGTTACACTTCAGTTACTCTTTGGTGGGACCTTCCCTCTGGCTAGTTGATTGAGAGTCACTCTGCCCAACTTGTCTTGAGTTCCTTTTGTGGAGATGCTGTTAAAACATAAACACACAGCCCAGGCAAGAAACCCACACCCTCAAAAATATCCCCCACCCTCTATCCCTCTATTGGCAGCGAATGAGCCAGTATTAATATAAATGTAGTGAGGTTAAGACTATTATATTGTAGAATAAATAGTTAAGAGTTGTTTTAAATTTAAAAAAAGATGATTTTGGGGGGTGATAGAATAATAATAGTAGGAAGTAAGATCAAGGCTATGCAAGACAGTAAGTAATATTTACATTGCATGTTAAAAAAAAGAGTGGGAAGAATGCAGAATAAAGTAGGAACGTGGAAGTGTATCGTATTAGGTTTATATAGCAGTTATATGCTATATACTTAGTGTGAAAGGGAGGCTAAACAAAATAGACAAACAAACAAAAACTGAAGAAGAAGGATGGGAGCGAGAGAAAGTATGAAACAGATTAAAGAGATAGTTTAAAAAAAACAGAATACAATAAAAATTTAAAAAATAAAAATAAAATAAAATAAAAACATATATAAAATAAAATTAAAAATAATAATGATATAAATATATATATATATAAAAAGAAAGTAAGTTTTTACTCAGTTCAGCCTTTGTGTGTAGTCTTCTTTTTCTGGATCCACACTTAGTTAAAATTCCATGAGTTTCAAATTTTTTCCTGGTTGGCTGGCTGTGAGGAGATCTGGCTGGTTCTGTGGCTGCTTTTCTTTCACTCGTAGGCCTGCTGTAACTTTCTGCTGTGAGCCCCGCTAAGTTGGGTCCCTCCCCACTTGTCCTGTGGCACCCTCCAGCAGTCCTCAGGCTTCTCTATCAATGCTGTTCTGTTGGCAAGCCAGTGGGCATGTTCCTAGTTCCCATCCAGCCTTGGGTCCTGTCTTTGCTCCTCCTCCCAAGAAGTCTCTGTGCTCCAAGCCACAACACTGGGCTGTATCATTCCCCCGCTGGCAGTGTCTCGCCATTCGTCTGTGCGTACTGCCTATGCACTGGGGCCCCACTGAGCTTGTGCTTCTGTCCAAGCTCTCCTGGCCCAGCTCCACTCCTTTCTGTCCAGTGGCACCGTGATGCTCACACCCTGGGTGTGGGGCCACCAGCTCAGACCTACCAGTCTAGGAGTTCTCCACCCAGACTCAGTTCACATAGCTTTCCACAGTCTGGGCTGCTCTCTGTCCTCCCGCACCTCTGGCTGATTCAAGGAAACCTTATTGTCTTCCTCCAGGATTCCGCTTGTCCCTGCGCCTACAGCAAGCAGCAGTTTCCAGGCAGAGCCCAGCCAGTGAGCCGGTCTGCAGCTGCCCCTCCAGGCATGGTGCGGTAGTGTTGCTGGGCTAGGTGGGCCCAGCGATTGGGCTGGAGGGGCCCAGAGACTCCCCTTTAGGGCAGGGGCGGGCCCCGTGCCCTTTTCCGCTCTGCTCTTGCTCTCCCTTCCCTGCGTTCACTGTCCGAAATTCGCATTCACTCACTAGCCTTTGAGTTTGTACCTTAAACCTTTCTGCGATAGGAGCAAGCAGACAACACTGCTGCCTCTGGGGTGCGGTGCAGCAGCGGTGCCTGGCTCAGTGAGCCCAGCGACTGGGCTGGGGGTCCCAGCAACTCCCCTCGAGAGTGTGGGCGAGCCTTTTGCCCCCCTCTGCTCTGCTTTCGCACTCCCCTCCCTGCTCCCGCTGTCCGAAATTCACACTCACTCACTTGTCTCCGTGTTTGTACTCCAAGTCCCTCACAATAGGAGCAAGCAGACAACACCGCCACCTACTCTGCCACCATCTTCTCTTGTGCCAAACTTTTATTTGTATTGCATTCATTGCATCATCCCTGAAAGCCTTCTGAATCATTGACTATCTTCCACAGAGGAATGCTCAAACTTAACATAAAACCTGATGCAGATTCATTGCTCTACTCACTCAGTTTGAATGCCAGAGCCACACTGTACACATGCTCACTCAGTGGCGTCTGCTGTTTGCACTGACCAGTATAGTGAAGTCATCATTGTTCATAATGTGTATTCCAGTCCAATCTCCTTGGCTGCCAGATTACATTAAGTTAATGGAAACTGTTCTCATTATATTATTGGCTAGACTTTTTCCAGACAGATCTTGTGAAATTGTTCATGCATGCAGTATAATGAACCATCCTTCAGGGCAGTGTTATTGTTTTAAATTATGTTTTTAACATAGTATAAACGGAAATTTAGAACACTATAGCCAGCAACCAAGACTGCAGAACTAAATTTGAGTATTAAAAATAAAAAACAATTCCTACCACTTATATTTCACAATATTGTCTAGATTTTAATGATTAAGAATATAAAATATTTTTTATGGCCAAATTGTATTCCATTGTATAAATGTCCCATAGGTTAGGGATAGAAGGACTGAAATGAAAGGGAAGGACTCATGGACATAGACAACAGTGTGGTAATTGATAGGGGGAGAGGAGTATTTGGGGACTAAACAGTAATATAAAAAACAAACTTTAAAAAATATAAAAATAAAAGTAAAAAAGAAATTAAAGTAATCTGAATATGTGTTTATCTTATATTAAACAAATTACTCATAGAGAAACACCACATAGATTCCTGTCAAAAAGACAATATTAAGAATGTTTATACCACCATGGTTTATAATATGAAAACTTATTACGTAATCACCTATAAGAACTAAAGTAATAGTGATGAATTCAGAAAATAAAATATTATATCACAATGAAAATGAATAATCTATGACTATACCTATCAATATCAGTAAATTTCTGAGAGGAAAAAAGTTTAAACTAAAACAAAAATAGTTTATATTGCTTAGTGAAAACACAGATCTCGTGGTCGTCGTCGTCGTCGTCATCGTCGTCATCGTCGTCGGCAGCCATACGTCTCGAGAGACGATGGCGTAGCTTCCTGAGAGTCTATCTGCACCGCAGAGAATGGCTGTGCAGTCTGACTCGGGAGTGACAATCCCTGCCACACTTGTTACAGATGAAGGCAGATGGCCGTTGTTGCTGCTGTTGACGCTGCTTCAGCCTCGATCTTTTCTGGACCGCCTCCACGTTGCGCGCAGCCTCTGCACGTGATGTACCTTGCCTGACCGTGAGCCTCCAGGCTAGGCGGTCATCTGCTTGAACTTCCCATGTGTTGACATTGATGGAGCATTGTGTCATGTTCTTTTTGAAGATGTCTTTGAACCGCAGTTTTGGGCGCCATGTCATCATCTTGCCTTCTGCTAGCTCGCCATAGAGGAGGTCTTTGGGGATACAGCCTGCATCCATTCTTTTGACATGACCGAGCCACCTGAGGCGTCTCTCGCTAAGAACTGTATGCAAACTGCTCATATTGGCTCGCTTCAGCACCTAGGTGTTGGGGACCTTATCCTGCCAGGCGACATGCAGGACGTGTCGCAGGCACCTCATGTGGAAGCTGTTGAGTTTCCTTTCGTGCCTTGAGTAGGTGGTCCACGTCTCGCTGCCATAGAGGAGAGTGCTGAGTACGCAGGCTTGGTAGATGCGCAGTCTGGTTTTCTCAGTGAGGCTGGAATTGTTCCACGCTCACCGGTTCAGTCTGGCCATAACTGTGGCTGCCCTGGCGATTCTCCGATTGACCTCCAAGTCGACTGACAGAGAGCTCGAGATGGTGGACCCGAGGTAAGTGAAGTCGTTGACAACCTCCAGGTTGTACCCTTCGATGGTGATGCATGGGGGAGTCCCCGTGCCTTGAGCCATAACATTCGTCTTCGTCAGGCTGATGGCTAGTCCGAACTCCTTGCATGCATGGGAAAGGCAAGTGACTAGCTGCTGGAGTCCCTCTTCGGAGTGTGATGTCAAAGCTGCGTCGTCGGCGAAGAGCATCTCACGGATGAGCACCTCTTTGACTTTGTTCTTGGCTCGTAGACGGGCCAGGTTGTAGAGCTTGTCATCAGATCTGGTGTGAATGAAGACACCCTCACTGCAGTCCTTAAAGGCGTATTGGAGGAGCATGGAGAAGAAGATTCCGAACAGCGTACGCGCGAGGACGCAGCCCTGCTTTACTCCGCTGCTGACTGGGAAGGCCGCAGAGGTTGCGCCGTTGTAGGACACCATGCTGTGCATGTTGTCGTGAAAGGACATGACCACAGCAAGCATATGTGGTGGACAGCCAATCTTCCGTAGCAAGCTGAAGAGACCGCTTCGACTGACCAGATCAAACGCCTTCGTGAGGTCAATAAAGGCGAGGTAGAGTGGTTTATGCTGCTCGTGACACTTCTCCTGCAGCTGGCGTAGGGAGAAGATCATGTCCACTGTTGATCGGCCAGCTCTGAAGCCACACTGGGACTCTGGGTAGACGCGGGAAGCAAGGGTCTGCAGGCGGGCAAGAGTGACCCGGGCGAATACTTTGCCGACGACGCTGAGGAGAGAGATGCCCCGGTAGTTGTTGCAGTCGCTGCGGTGTTCTTTGTTCTTGTACATGGTGATAATGTTGGCATCTCTCATATCCTGGGGGATGTAACCCTCCTTCCAGCAGCGACAGAGTAGATGGTGGAGCGGCTGTAGCAGGACTGGTTTCCCGCTCTTTAGGATTTCTGGAGGGATTCCGTCGCTTCCTGGTGCTTTCCCGCAAGTGAGGCGGTCGATGGCTTTGCTGAGCTCTGCCGCAGTAGGTGGGGTGTCTAGCTCCTCCATGACTGGTAGGTCTGGGATGGCGTTAAGAGCAGTGTCTGTTACGGTGTTCCTCGTTGCATACAGCTCGAGGTAGTGCTCGGTCCACCGCCGCATTTGCTGTTCCTGGTCAGTGATGACCTCACCTGTCTTGGACTTAAGGGGGGCGATCTTGGAGGGGATTGGGCCTGTTGCCTTCTTGATACCCTCATACATTCCTCGTGCGTTGCCTATATCGGCGGCTTCCTGAATGCTTCTGCACAGGTTTAGCCAATAGGTGTTGGCACAGTGGCGGGCGGTCTTCTGGACTTTGTTCCTGGCAGCCCGTAGAGCTTGAAGTGTACTGGGAGTGGGCGTGACCTTGTAAGCCAGTAGGGCCTTCCTCTTAGCCTCGATCACGGGTTCCATTTCTTCCCAGTGAGTCTCGTACCAGTCAGCGTTCTTCCGCTCTTTCTTTCCGTAAGCAATAATGGCGGAGTTGTATATGGCGTCGCGGAGACGTGTCCAATTGGATTCGATAATGTCATCGGCCGCCACTCCCTCGCCGAGTGCATCTTCCATCTTGTTGATGAATTGCTGGGTCTTAACTGGGTTGCTGGCACAACTGCTGTTGATGCGTGGGCGACCCTTCATCTTGGAGTGGTGCAACCTCTTCGGCATTATGCGCACCTTGCTTACCACGAGGGCATGGTCCGTGTCGCAGTCTGCACTGTGGTAGCTGCGGGTGAGGAGGGTGCTGCCAATATCCGTTCTTCTGGTGATGACGAGGTCAAGCTGGTGCCAGTGGCGGGAGCGGGGGTGCCTCCATGACACCTGGTGGATCTCTTTGCACTTGAAGAATGTGTTTGTCACGCACAGGCCGTGGTGACACGAAAGCTCAAGCAGTCGCTGACCATTCTCATTGATCTTTCCTCTCCCAAAGTTTCCAAGGCAGGTGGGACAGGCCATGTGGTCAGCTCCTACTCTTGCGTTGAAGTCTCCAAGGAGATAGAGAGCGTTACTTCTGGGGATCTTGGATAACGCTTCGTCCAGTATATGGTAGAACTGTTCTTTCTCTTTGATGGTGGCGCAGAGGGTTGGGGCGTACGCGCTAAGAATGCTGACTGGGCCGAAAGTTGTTGACAATTGGAGGGTAAATAATCTCTCTGTGCCTCCTGTGGGTGGCTCTATGGAGTTAACAAGCGTGTTCTTCACAGCAAACCCAACACCGTGCTGTCCTGGTTGGTCCGGAGACTTCCCTTGCCAGTAGAAGGTGTAGTTGGTTTCTCTGATAGTTCCATTGTCGGCCAACCGGGTCTCCTGTAGAGCCGCAATGTCGATGTTTAGTCGTGCCAGTTCCCTATCGATGACAGCGGTTTTCCTGGCACCCTTGATCCACGGAAGGTCTGCAGTAAGTCCGGGGCACATGGTCCTGATGTTCCAGCTAGCGAGGCGAAGAGCCGGAGGCTTCTTTCTTGTTGTTTGCTTGGAATTAACTGGTGCGGGTGTTTTGTGGCCCACTTTTCGAGAGGCGCCTCTCTGATCCCCACGCACCCAGTGGGGCAGGCGAGCCATGGTGAGACGGCACCTAATTGGCTGGGGGCTGCCCAGCTTGAGGCGGGCGGTAGCTGTCCAGTGAGGTGCGATGACCTCTCCCACCATCAGAGGAGACCCCTGGCGCTCGTTTCCTTCACCAATCGGATGAGCTTATAACCGGTATCTGTCTCCTCCCGTGTTGAGTCGACATCTTGCGATGACGCTGGAGTGTCCTCTCCAGTGAAACTGAAGCTACAGATCCTGGGCAGGGTGATATGGAGGGTCTGCTGTTGCCCATGCAGCAGACCCCCCCTCTCTTCGCAGCTGAAGGGTCCAAGGGAAAGACAAAGTCAATACAGCTTGGCTTCAGGTGCGCCGCAGGAGTTGCCGGTGTTGACTACAATGTCAAACCGCCTTAGGGACTCCGGCTCCGGATTTTCTGTCGGGATTTACTCCCTTAGCCTTTCCCCTGAAGAGGTATGCCGCAAGGCAGCGGAGGTTTTTTGGAGTCAGAGTTTTCCTTCTCTGATTTTAGAGATGTCCTTCCTCTTTCCTCCTTTACAGGAGTGGTACAGATCTAGTACATAGAAATAAGTATGAAATTGAGGATGTTGGTTAAGAAAGAAGATTTACAAGTTTTGTGCCTTAAACTCAGTAATTATTAGGTGGGTATTAGCCTATTCAGAGAAGGAAAACTCTGACTCCAAAAAACCTCCGCTGCCTTGCGGCATACCTCTTCAGGGGAAAGGCTAAGGGAGTAAACCCCGACAGAAAATCCGGAGCCGGAGTCCCTAAGGCGGTTTGACGTTGTAGTCAACACCGGCAACTCCTGCGGCACACCTGACGCCAAGCTGTATTGACTCCATCTTTCCCTTGGACCCTTCAGCTGTGAAGAGAGGGGGGGTCTGCTGCTTGGGCAACAGCAGACCCTCCATATCACCCTGCCCAGGCTCTGTAGCTTCAGCTTCACTGGAGAGGACACTCCAGCGTCATCGCAAGATGTCTATTCAACACGGGAGGAGACAGATACCATGTCACTCCCGAGTTGGACTGCACAGCCATTCTCGGTGGTGCAGATAGACTCTTAAGAAGCTACACCATCGTCTCTCGAGACAGACGGCTGCCGACGACGATTAGCCTATTATTCTTGGACAATTTCTTACTGATATATTTCATAATAAATTCAAAAATGAACAAAATTGTTGACACCTCTTCAGAAGTAAGCCAGAAACGCATCACTTTATTTGACCTCTATTCAGTTTTTCCACAGCACTGTTTACTGTTTACGGTATCTCTTAAAATTTTAATTGGTTGTATACAAATGAAAATATAAACATTATCTTTCAGATTAACTATGTTTGCTTTAGGTTTTTTAAAACTGGTTTTACAACAGTTTAAAGTTCAAATCAAAATTGAGGGGAAGGTGTAGAAATTTCCTGTATACCCTTTCTTTTACATAAGGTTAGCATACCTCATTATTAGCATCTCTCACCAGAGTGGTACCTTTTATAATTGATATACATACAGTGACACACCATAATCACCCAAAGTCCATAGTTTACATTAGAGTTCCTTCTTGGTGTTATACATTCTATGGGTTTGGACATATGTACAATGATATGTATTCATTATTATAGTATCATATTGAGTATTTTCACATTGCCTTAATATGCTACATATTTATCCTTTCCCTCCAATTCCTGACAGTCACTGATTATTTTATAGTCTCCAAAGTTTTGCTTTTTCCAGAATGTCATAGAGTTTGAATAATACAGTATGTAGCCTTTTCAAATTGGCTTCTTTCATTTAGCAATATGAATTTAAGTTTCCTCCATGTCTTTGCATGGCTTGGTATGTCATATCTTTTCCTTTTCAAATAATATTCCATTGTTTGGATATGCCATGATTTACTTATCTGTGCATCTATTGAAGGACATCTTGGATGCTTCCTAGTTTTTGCTCTTATGAATAAAGCAGCTATAAATATTTGTGTGCAGGTTTTTATGAAGTTCAACTACTTTAGACAGGGAATAAAATTGCTGTATTTTATGGTAAGCATGTGTTTAATATTAAAGAAACTGTCAAATGATCTTCCAACCTGGCTGTACAATTTTGCATTTCCACTAGCAATGAATGAAGGTAACTGTTGCTCATCATCTTTTAAATATATTTAGTTTTCTTCATCAAATTAAGACATCTAAAGAGACATGGCTCATTTCCATAGCATGAATAATAACAACTATTTTATTTTAAAATGAATGTTATATAGTAAGAGCTGGATTAACTAACTTCTTGGACTTGAAGATTGATGTTTTTCTAACAATTCTGGAAATTTCTCCATTATTATAGTATATTTTGAATATGTCTTTCCTTTTTCTCTTTATTATTTCTTTTTGGAACTTCAGTTTAAATTTTTCTTAGGTCTTAATCTCAAATCTTAATCCCACAAGTCGCTTAACCCCTCTAAGTTATTTTGCATCATTTTGTGTTTCTGTGCTGCACTCTGTCTAATTTCCTTGTATTTATTATCCAGTTCAAAATTTTCTCTTCCCATGTGTTAATCTTGTGTATTACATTTCTAATTGCAGTTGCTAAATGTTTTGATGTCCAGACATTCTATTGTTTCATTTAAAATTTTGCTAAGATCATTCTTTATAGCAGCGGTTCTCAACCTGTGGGTTGCGACCCCTTTAGGGGCCGAACGACCCTTTCACAGGGGTCGCCTAAGACCATCGGAAAACACATATATAATTACATATTGTTTTTGTGGTTAATCACTATGCTTTAATTATGTTCAATTTGTAACAATGAAAATACAGCCTGCATATCAGATATTTACATTACGATTCATAACAGTAGCAAAATTGCAGTTATGAGGTAGCAACGAAAGTAATTTTATGGTTGGGGGTCACCACAACATGAGGAGCTGTATTAAAGGGTCGCGGCATTAGGAAGGTTGAGAACCACTGCTTTATAGTCTTTTACTCCCTGGCTGGGAATTGAACTGGCGACCTTTCAATTCATAGTCAGCACTCACCCACTGAGCCATACCATCCAGGGCTAAATATACCACTTTAAATGGGCCCCAGACTTTCTTTCTTATCCCATACCTCATGAAGACATCCAAGTGGAACATAAGTTCTCCAAGACTTGGCCTTTAGGTGAAAACTGGTTCTAACATTCTTTTCCAACCCAGGGCTTCTGTTTTCTTTATCTGCAGAGTCCTCAGAGATTTTCAAATATTTTAATTTTTCATCTTTTAATACATTATTTTAATTGTTTTAACTGTAAGAATTATTCAAGGTATTTAACTTCCTATACTGATAGAAATACTCCTGGCTGGTTTGGCTCAGTGGATTGAGCGTCGGCCTGCGAGCTAAGTGTCGCTGGTTCGATCTTCCAGTCAGGGCACATCAGAGAAGGAAAACTCTGATTCCAAAAAACCTCCGCTGCCTTGCGGAATACCGCTTCAGGGGAAAGGCTAAGGAGAAGGGAAACTCTGACTCCAAACCTCCGCTGCCTTGCGGCATACCTCTTCAGGGGAAAGGCTAAGGGAGTAAACCCCGACAGAAAATCCGGAGCCGGAGTCCCTAAGGCGGTTTGACATTGTAGTCAACACCGGCAACTCCTGCGGCACACCTGAAGCCAAGCTGTATTGACTTTGTCTTTCCCTTGGACCCTTCAGCTGCGAAGAGAGGGGGGGTCTGCTGCATGGGCAACAGCAGACCCTCGATATCACCCTGCCCAGGCTTTGTAGCTTCACTGGAGAGGACACTCCAGTGTCATCGCAAGATGTCGACTCAACACGGGAGGAGACAGTTACCGGTTATAAGCTCATCCGATTGGCGAAGGAAACGAGCACCAGGGGTCTCCTCTGACGGTGGGAGAGGTCATCGCACCTCACTGGACAGCTACCGCCCGCCTCAATTTGGGCAGCCCCCAGCCAATTAGGTGCCGTCTCGCCATGGCTCGCCTGCCCCACTGGGTGCGTGGGGATCAGAGAGGCGTCTCTTGAAAAGTGGGCCACAAAACACGTGCACCAGGTAATTCCAAGCAAACAACAAGAAAGAAGCCTCCAGCTCTTCGCCTCGCTAGCTGGAACATCAGGACCATGTATCCCGGACTTACTGCATACCTTCCGTGGATCAATGGTGCCAGGAAAACCACCGTCATCGACAGGGAACTGGCACGACTAAACATCGACATTGCGATTCTACAGGAGACCCGGTTGGCTGACAACGGAACTATCAGAGAAACCAACTACACCTTCTACTGGCAAGGGAAGTCTCCAGACCAACCAAGACAGCACGGTGTTGGGTTCGCTGTGAAGAACACGCTTGTTAACTCCATAGAGCCACCCACAGGAGGCACAGAGAGATTACTTACCCTCCAGTTGTCAACAACTTTCGGCCCAGTCAGCATTCTTAGCGCGTACGCCCCAACCCTCTGCGCCACCACCGAAGAGAAAGAACAGTTCTACCATGCACTGGACGAAGCGTTATCCAAGATCCCCAGAAGTAACGCTCTTTATCTACTTGGAGACTTCAACGCAAGAGTAGGAGCCGACCACATGGCCTGGCCCACCTGCCTCGGAAACTTTGGGAGAGGAAAGATCAATGAGAATGGTCAGCGACTGCTTGAGTTTTCGTGTCACCACGGCCTGTGCATGACAAACACATTCTTCAAGTGCAAAGAGATCCACCAGGTGTCATGGAGGCACCCCCGCTCCCGCCACTGGCACCAGCTTGACCTCGTCATCACCAGAAGAATGGATATTGGCAGCACCCTCCTCACCCGCAGCTACCACAGTGCAGACTGCGACACGGACCATGCCCTCGTGGTAAGCAAGGTGCGCATAACGTCGAAGAGGTTGCACCACTCCAAGATGAAGGGTCGCCCACGCATCAACAGCAGTTGTGCCAGCAATCCAGTTAAGACCCAGCAATTCATCAACAGGATGGAAGATGCACTCGGCGAGGGAATGGCGGCCGATGATATTATCGAATCCAATTGGCCACGTCTCCGCGACGCCATATACAACTCCGCCATTATTGCTTACGGAAAGAAAGAGCGGAAGAACGCTGACTGGTACGAGGCTCACTGGGAAGAAATGGAACCCGTGATCGAGGCTAAGAGGAAGGCCCTACTGGCTTACAAGGTCACGCCCACTCCCAGTACACTTCAAGCTCTACGGGCTGCCAGGAACAAAGTCCAGAAGACCGCCTGCCACTGTGCCAACACCTATTGGCTAAACCTGTGCAGAAGCATTCAGGAAGCCGCCGATATAGGCAACGCACGAGGAATGTATAAGGGTATCAAGAAGGCAACAGGCCCAATCCCCTCCAAGATCGCCCCCCTTAAGTCCAAGACAGGTGAGGTCATCACTGACCAGGAACAGCAAATGCGGCAGTGGACTGAGCACTACCTCGAGCTGTACACAACGAGGAATACCGTAACAGACACTGCTCTTAACGCCATCTCAGACCTACCAGTTATGGAGGAGCTAGACACCCCACCTACTGCGGCAGAGCTTGGCAAAGCCATCGACCGTCTCGCTTGCGGGAAAGCACCAGGAAGCGACGGAATCCCTCCAGAAATCCTAAAGAGCGGGAAACCAGTCCTGCTACAGCTGCTCCACCATCTACTCTGTCTCTGCTGGAAGGAGGGTTACATCCCCCAGGATATGAGAGACGCCAACATTATCACCATGTACAAGAACAAAGGACACCGCAGCGACTGCAACAACTACCGGGGCATCTCTCTTCTCAGCGACGTCGGCAAAGTATTCGCCCGGGTCGCTCTTGCCCGTCTGCAGACCCTTGCTTCCCGCATCTACCCAGAGTCCCAGTGTGGCTTCAGAGCTGGCCGATCAACAGTGGACATGATCTTCTCCCTACGCCAGCTGCAGGAGAAGTGTCACGAGCAGCATAAACCACTCTACCTCGCCTTTATCGACCTCACGAAGGCGTTTGATCTGGTCAGTCGAAGCGGTCTCTTCAGCTTGCTACGGAAGATTGGCTGTCCACCACATATGCTTGCTGTGGTCATGTCCTTTCACGACAACATGCACAGCATGGTGTCCTACAACGGCGCAACCTCTGCGGCCTTCCCAGTCAGCAGCGGAGTAAAGCAGAGCTGCGTCCTCGCACCTACGCTGTTCGGAATCTTCTTCTCCATGCTCCTCCAATACGCCTTTAAGGACTGCAGCGAGGGTGTCTTCATTCACACCAGATCCGATGGCAAGCTCTACAACCTGGCCCGTCTACGAGCCAAGACCAAAGTCAAAGTGGTGCTCATCCGTGAGATGCTCTTCGTCGACGACACAGCCTTGACATCACACTCCGAAGAGGGACTCCAGCAGCTAGTCACTTGCCTTTCCCATGCATGCAAGGAGTTCGGACTAGCCATCAGCCTGACGAAGACGAACGTTATGGCTCAAGGCACGGGGACTCCCCCATGCATCACCATCGACGGATACACCCTGGAAGTTGTCAACGACTTCACTTACCTCGGGTCCACCACCTCAAGCTCTCTGTCAGTTGACTTGGAGGTCAACGGGAGAATCGCCAGGGCAGCCACAGTTATGGCCAAACTGAACTGGCGAGTGTGGAACAATTCCAGCCTCACTGAGAAAACCAGACTGCGCATCTACCAAGCCTGCATACTCAGCACTCTCCTCTATGGCAGTGAGACGTGGACCACCTACTCAAGGCACGAAAGGAAACTCAACAGCTTCCACATGAGATGCCTGTGACGCGTCCTGCATGTCGCCTGGCAGGATAAGGTCCCCAATACCGAGGTGCTGAAGTGAGCCAACATGAGCAGTTTGCATGCAGTTCTTAGTGAGAGACGCCTCAGGTGGCTCGGCCATGTCAAAAGAATGGATGCAGGTCGTATTCCCAAAGACCTCCTCTATGGCGAGCTAGAAGAAGGCCAGAGGATGACAGGGCGCCCAAAACTGCGGTTCAAAGACATCTTCAAAAAGGACATGACACAATGCTCCATCAATCTCAACACATGGGAAGTTCAAGCAGACGACCGCCTAGCCTGGAGACTCACGGTCAGACAAGGTACGTCATGCGCAGATGCTGCTCGCAACGAGGAGACAGTCCAGAAAAGATCGAGGCTGAAGCAGCATCAACAGCAGCAACAACAGCCATCTGCCTTCACCTGTAACAAGTGCGGCAGGGATTGTCACTCCCGAGTCGGACTGCACAGCCATTCTCAGTGGTGCAGATAGACTCTCAGGAAGCTACGCCATCGTGTCTCGAGACGAACGGCTGCCGATGACGATGATGAATTAAATAACAGGTATAGAATTAGCTATTACAGTGAAACATTTTTAAAAATTATACAAACATGTAGTTTGAAAATTAACAAACACCCAATTTTTAAAATACTTCTACCTTAAATTTTATTTGAGATTCATTTGCATAAAATATTTACTAATTTTAAGTGTACAGTTTAATAATTTTTTACAGTATTAAGTCATGTGCTATGTATTATAATAAAAATATGAAAAATTTACATAACCCTAAGAAGGTTCCCTGTGCCCCTTCACAGGAGGTCATTTCCATCTCAGTTTGGCCACAGACCGACCATATTGGTGAATGATTTTATCTCTCTTTCTTCTTGATCAGGCTAGCTAGAAACATCAAATATATCAAGCTTTTCAAAATTCTAACTTTTGTGATCTTTATTTTTTTCTATTCTGTTTTTATTTTGACTGAAGAAAAATTCTGTTTTGCTTATTAATATTTAATGAAGTCATTTTGTTTTGAATAAGCTTAGCATTTTATCATATGTTTTCTATTTATCAACTTCCTCTGTTTAAATATTCCTCTTTGACATCTTTTTATTATATAAATATATGGATTTTTTAAATTTACAATATAAGAATACAACATGCATTCTTAACTATTCACAGTACACTTATTGTTAATATGGTGTTACTTCACTTAAAATATAGAAACTTTGAATTCTAGGTTTATAAACCTCAAGCTTCCTGTTATGGTGGATATGTATTATGTAATAGGTAGACAGTCATTACAACTACAAATATTGTTTGTAATTTTAACTTTCTATAGTTATGTGATTTATAAAGAAATTATAGAGAAAGGAGTAGAATATAAAATAATTTTAAAAGTTTATCCAAATATTTATCACTACTTATATTTTTTCATAGTTTTCTGTGGGACATGATTCTATATTGTATCATATTCTGTCATCCACAATAACTTTCTTTAGAATTTATTTTATAGTAGGTTTACTAGTGAAAAACTCTACAAAATGTCTTTATTTAGCCTTCATGTTTGAAGGGTATTTTTGCCAAACATAGAATTCTGTGTTGATAATTTCAATTTTTCTTTTCTTTTAGTAGTTGATTTCTAATGAAAATTGAACACTTAAATGGATCATGTTCCTGTGTGTAATTTTTTTTCTTTTATTGCTTCCAATATTAGATTTTGATTTTTGGATTTAAAAAATTTGGTTATTATATGCTTTAGTGTAAGTTTCTTGTATTTTTTCACTTGGCATTTTTTGAGCTCTCATAATATAAATTTCTGTTGAGTTTCATCTTTGGGACATTAATAGATACTATTTCCTCAGATAATCTCTGTCCAATTCTGTCTCTCCTCTCTTTCTAGAATTCTAATTACACTTATATAATAGATACCTTCCTGAGGCTTTATTTATTTTTAAAAGTATTCTATCTCTTTGTTTTTCAAATTTACATTTTGTTGATCTGTTATCTAATTTATATACTCCATTTCTGTTATCTTCATTCAGCTACTATATCAATCCAGTGATTTAAATTTTTTCTCAGACATTTTATTTTTCAGTGTTTTTAAAATTATTTATATTTCTCCATTGAGACTTATATTTCTATTAAAACTCATTTTTCTGCATAGAATTCTTATTTTTCTCTCTCTGTGAAAGCATTTGTTTTACTTCACTCAAGTCAGTTACAACAGTTACTTTTACATTCTTATTTTCTACTTAAAATAAGAGACTCATTTTGGGGTCAGATTTTCTTTTCTCTTAAGAATATGTTTGGTTTTCTTAGATTTTGGTTTTAATATTTGGTAACTTTGAACTGCATTCTGATTATTCTGAATGTAAACACTCTGACAAGTGTTTTCTTTGTTTTAGTAGTCAATTGAGTATCTTGGCTAAAATTTAATTTCAAACTCTGTTTCTTTTTATTGGGTAGCACCTCCAGTCTGAGTTCAGATCTTTTGTTTTCAGGTGAACTTTGTTGAGTCTGTTTTTCCTTTGCTTCTTTGGCAATTCAGTCAGGAGTTTGGGTAAGTACAATGTGATCTCTTCTCTGGCTCTTTTCCTTCTCAGGTTCCCTAGTCTCTCCAGTGGACACTATATCTGACTTAAAATAACTGGTATACCTTTTCTTTTTTTTTTCAGGTGCTTACTGCTGGGACATTCTCCACTCTTTAGTGCAAAGCTTAAAATCACAAAGATTAGGAATTTTCTTCATTCAGCTTTCCTCCTTTCCTCTGAGTATGCAGTCCCCAGAGACAATTTGTTTCTTTGTACTCTCCAGCGCATTCAGGGTAGTATGTACTCTTTTCCTTCCTTCTTCCTTCCCTTTCTTTCTTTCCCTCTTTATTTTCTTTCTTTCCCCACTCTCTCTCTGTCTTTCTTCCTTTCTTCCTTTCTTTTTCTTTTGTATTATTTCCAGGCTTTGTTGTGTTACTGCAATAGTATAATAGAGGCTTACTTAGATACCATTAGAACCATAACTACATTTCTTTTAACATATAAAACATCATGATTACAAATGGTTGTGTTTTTGAATTCCATTTGTCAAATTACTTTTCATTTTTTCAATATTGCATGTATTATACCCACAATAATTATCTCTAGTATATGTAATAAAATATTAATTAATACCCACCTAGAATGTGTCATTATGATATGTTCTAATTTTGAAAAGAAGCATTTATACTGAGATTTTTATAATTTGTTTTTTAATGTAAGCATATTTTTATGACAGTTTTCTCAATCTAATTTTGCTGTTTTTTTTTTTTATTCTACAATAAAATTTCTTTGAGATGGATCAGTATACTTTCTATTTCACAAAGTTCCTAAGAACTTTTCCAGTTAAGAAAAAGACATGATTGTAGTGATGATGATTGATTGGATTTAATGGGAGCAATTGTGTATGTGTGGATACCTATAAATGTGAGGTAGTATGATATGTATTTTGCATGTATTAACTCATACATGCAAAATACTTAAAAAACCATATGACTTAGGTATTACTCAATAAGTGGATGAGGACACTGAGGCACAGACAGTAATAGGTTACCTTCCAAAGATATCATTGCTATTAAGTATCATGGCAAGTATTTGAGGAAGGGTAGTCCATCTCTGGGATTGTAGTCTCTTTTTTACAATTAGTATAGTACCTAAGTTGACAAAATTTTATTATGCACGAGTCTCCTTTTACTTTATGTTCTATTTCTATTTAATATCACATTAAAGAAATCACAAGTATTTATATTACTCATCAGATAGATAAAAAATGTACCCTGGCTGGTTTGGCTCAGTGGATTGAGCGTCGGCCTGCGAGCTAAGTGTCGCTGGTTCGATCTTCCAGTCAGGGCACATCAGAGAAGGAAAACTCTGACTCCAAAAAACCTCCGCTGCCTTGCGGCATACCTCTTCAGGGGAAAGGCTAAGGGAGTAAACCCCGACAGAAAATCCGGAGCCGGAGTCCCTAAGGCGGTTTGACGTTGTAGTCAACACCGGCAACTCCTGCGGCGCACCTGAAGCCAAGCTGTATTGACTCTGTCTTTCCCCTTGGATCCTTCAGCTGCGAAGAGAGGGGGGGTCTGCTGCATGGGCAACAGCAGACCCTCCATATCACCCCGCCCAGGCTCTGTAGCTTCAGCTTCACTGGAGAGGACATTCCAGTGTCATCGCAAGATGTCGATTCAACACGGGAGGAGACAGATACCGTGTCACTCCCGAGTCGGACTGCACAACCATTCTCGGCGGTGCAGATAGACTCTTAAGAAGCTACACCATCATCTCTCGAGACGGACGGCTGCCGACGACGACGAGATAAAAAATGTATCTGAAATTATGACACCTTAATTTCCTCACCCAAAAATTTAAAACAGAATTGTTTATTTATAATTTTAGATTGGGACACAGATCCTGGTAACTTTCACAGATTTAATTTCCACAGTGTAGATAAATAATAGGTATGACAATGGCAAATGAAATCTTGATATGTTCTGTTGTGTTTTTTTTTCTTACATGAGAACTTTCTCTAACCTGCAGGAGCAAAAAAAGAAAAAAAAATTAGATCATAAGAAAATAACAGATGACATCCCCTTTTTGAAGTATATTTGGTACAGCAGCAGAATGGCCAAGAAAATGTTACTCCAGTCCCTTTCTTCACAGGAGCTTTAGCTGAAGGTGTTCTGTAGCCTCTGGCTAAGTGGTTAGTGTCAGGATTTTCATTACCCTTCATATGGCAAAAGATCGAAACGTTGAAAGGCTTCATATATCTTAACATTACTTAGAGAATCTTCAAAAATGTGGACAATGAATAACTTGCTTTCAGCAAGAGATAGGCAATGGCAAGAATGAAGACATTAATTTGCACTAAAAATTCATGTTAGAATTAACAGTCCCCTTATGGGAATCGGAACAATATGTCTATGATGAACTTTAAAAGAAATGGGCCTTTTTAACGAAGTGCTCCCAGCAACACTTCCTAAAATTATACAGATGTTAATTTTCTCTTTCCAGTGAAAGAGGTCTTTGGGAGATATAATGCTGGGGAAATCTGTGCACTGGTCAAGGGAAATAGAAGTGTCAGTCTTTTCTGATCAACCTGCAAGCCCTTCAGACATGCACCCCAGTGTCCTAGTTGAAGGCTGTTCAACTAGGTTGTATAGTCCTGAGGTCGTGTACATGTATTTATTTAGGAGGGAGCCAGACACTCAAAAATGCCTTATTTTGAATAGTCATGTGCTCCATAAGGATTTTCTTTTGTCAACAAAAAACAATATATACAACAGTGGTCTCATTTAATTATAATGGAGCTGAAAAATTCTAATTGCTTAGTGGTGAAATAGTCATCCTAATATCATAGCATAACACATTACTCACATAATTGTGGTTATGCTGGTGTAAAGAAACTGACTGAGCTGCCAGTCATAAAAAGTATCATCTAGGTTTGCAAAGCTGCCCTCTATGGTGTTCACATAACAACAAAATAACCTAACCACACATTTATTATAATATCCCTGTGGTTTGAACACAAAGTAATATATTACAGATTGGCTTTTATTTTCTCTACTGAGAAAGAGATAAACTTGACAATTGTTAATTAAATAGCTTAAAACTGATCTAAAATTTGGGTATATAGCTTCTGATAAGAAACACAGTTTTTAAGGAAATACAAAATGAATTTTGTTAAATAACAATTATTTGCTGACTTTATACTTTTGATCAGTTTATGAACTTTTAAGTAGTAACTACCAAAAGTAGGATCTCTGTAATGTTGAATGAAAACAATGAGGAGTATCTGTTTTTCGTAAACTCTATTTTGTCAACACCATCAATTTGAATGACAAAATCTGAAAAATCAGCCATAGATTTCCTGGATATAGATTACCTGAGGGAGAAGTAGGATGGGGCAGGGTAGTGGGGGAGAGATCATTTACATCCAAGAAGAAACAGATAGGTGTATGGATAAAGATATCTAAAAAAGAACATTTATTTCTACAAAATAGATGAATTGAAATGAATTTAAAGTGTTTTATGTATTTGAGAAAATATGTAGTAAAACGTTGGATAATCTGAGAAAGTTAAAATGCTGAACATAAGAGATTATATGATTTAATGTATTTCAAGTTCAGTAGAAGCTCTTATGAGTCTGATATTTTACTTTTAATTTCATAAAATCAAAAATAATAGCTTGGTTTATTTCTTTAGAATTGCAAAGTTATTTATGATGTTTTAAAGTAATAATAATAGTTGATGCATTTTAAAGCAGAAATATCCTAATTCAAAAGAGTAGAAAATATTGTATATTTTTAAAATTTAATCTTTTTTTTTATTGTTCAATTATAGTTGTCCCAATTTTTTCCCATTGCTCTCCCCTGCCCCATCCACATCTCCCACTCCCACAGTCAATCTGCACCCTGTTGTTCATGTGTATGGGTCCTTTATACGTGCTCCTTGACTAGACCCTTTTCTTTCTTTTCCCTGTTATCCCCCTGCCCCCTCCCCTCTGGTTGTTGTCAGTTTGTTCTTTGTTTCCATGTCACTGGTTCAATTTTGCTCATTTGTTTGTTTCCACTTATAGGTGAGATCATATGGTATTTGTCTTTTGCTGCCTGGCTTATTTAGTATAATACTCTCCAGTTCCATTCATGCTGTCACAAAGGGTAGGAGTTCCTTCATTCTTTCTGCTGTGTAGTATTCCATTCCACAGTTTTTTGATCCACTCACTTACTGATGGGCACTTAGGCCTTTCCCAGCATTTTGCTATTGTAAATAATGCTGTTATGAACATTGGGGTGCATATATTCTTTTGAATTGGTGTTTCAGTATTCTTAGGGTATAATCCCAACAGTGGGATTGCTGGAGAGAGAGATAGAGAGAATGAGAGGGAGGGAGGAATACAAGCACAAAGGGAAAAAATGTCATTGAATAAGTACCTAAAAAACCCAAAATCATTCAAATTCATGGAGGCTGAATAACATGCTATTAAATAATGAAGGGGTTAATAATGAGATCAAGAAACAAATAAAAAAGTTTCTGGAAACAAATGAAAATGAAAACACAACAGCCCAAAACCTATGGGATATAGTGAAGGCAGTCCTGAGAGGGAAGTTTCACAGCAATAGAGGCCAACCTAAACAGATAGAAAAGTTTCAAATAAACAGCCTAACCCTGCATCTATAATAACTAGAGGAACAATAACAAACAAAGCCCAGAGTAATCTCAAGAAAGGAAATAATCAAGATCAGTGCAGAAATAAATGACATAGAGACTAAAAGAACAATTTAAAGGATCAATAAATCCAGGAGGTGGTTCTTTGAAAAGAAAACAAAATTGACAAGGCTTTAACCAAACTCATCAAGAAAAAAAGAGAAAGAACCCCAATAATTTAACTTTTATTGTAATTTTTAATAACCTTTTAGTCCCCTTATACGCTACTGTCCCCCAGCAATCACCACAGTGTTGTCCGTGTCCTTTTTCCTTTCTGCTCAATTCCCCTACGCCTAACCTCCTCCCCCTACTAGCTATCATCTGCTCTCCACCTATTAGTCTGTCCCCATTTTGCTTGTTAATTAGTTCATTTTGCTCATTAGATTCCACATATGAGTGAAATCATATGGTACTTGTCCTTCTCTGACTGGCTTATTTCATTTAGCATCATGTTCTCCAGGCACATCCATACTGTCACAAAAGGTAAAATTTTCTTTTTTTTTTCTTCCTTTTCTTTCTTTCTCTTTTTTATGGTCAAGTAGTATTCCACTATGTAAATGTCCCACTGTTTCATCCACTCATCTACTAATGGACAGAGGCTGCTTCCAAATCTTGGCTATTGTAATATGCAATGAACATAGCAGTGCTCATATTCTCTTGAATTAGTGTTTTGGGTTTCTTCTGATATACTCCCAGATGTGGGATCACTGGATCAAAAGGTAGATCCATTTTTAATTTTTTGAGTTATCTCCATACTGTTTTCTACAGTGGCTGTACCAGTCTGCATTCCCACCAACAGTGCACTAGGGTTCCTCTTTCTTCACATCTTCACCAGCACTCATTGTTTGTTGATTTATTGATGATGGCCATTCTTACAGGTGTGAGATGATATCTAATTGTGGTTTTAATTGGCATTTCTCTGATGATTAGTAATGTTGAGCATATTTTCATATGTCTATTGGCTATCTGTATGTACAATTTGGAGAAGCGCCTAATCAGGTCTTTTGCCCATTTTTTGAGTTGCTGTCTTTAGTGTTGAGTGTTATAAATACTTTATAAATTTTGGATATTAACCCCTTATCATATGCATTGGCGAATATGTTCTCTCAGTCTATGAATTGTCTTTTTGTTTTGTTGATAATTTCCCTTGCTGTGAAAAACCTTTTTAGTTTTATGTAGTCCTATGTGTTTAGTTTTTTTTCTTTTGTTCCCTTATCTAGGGAGATATATCCTATAATATATTGCTACAGGCAATGTCCAAGATTTTGCTGCTTTTTTTCTGCTATGATTTTCATGATTTCAGGTCTAACATTTAAGTCTTTAATCATGATACTATACAAAGAGAGCCCCAAATATTTCACCAAAAAACTACTAGAACTGATAAATGAATTCAACAATGTAGCAGGATACAAAATTAATATCCAGAAATCAGTTGCATTTTTATATGCCAATGATGACCTAACAGAAATGGAACTTGAGAAAAACAATTCCACTCACAATTGCTTTTAAAAGAATAAAATACTTAGAAATAAACCTAACCATGGATATAAAAGACCTGAACTCAGAAAATTATAATACACTGAAGAAAGTAATAGAAGAAGGTACAAATAAGTGGAAGCATGTACTGTGTTCATGGGTAGAAAGAATTAATATCATTAAAATACCCATACTACACAAAGTGATGTATAGATTCAACACAATTCCTACCAAGATTCCAATGACATATTTGACATAACTAGAACAAATATTTTAAAAACTTATATGGAACCACAAAAGACCCTGCATAGCAAAAACAACAATAAGGAAGAAAAACAAAGTTGGAAGAAACATGTTACCTAATATGACGCTATAGTATAAGGCCATAGTAATCATAACAGCATGGTACTGGCATAAACACAGATACATAGATCAATGGAATTGAATAGAGAGCCCAGATATAAACCCACATCTTTAATTAATCAATTAATATTTGACAGATGAAACAAGAACATACAATGGGCTAAAGATAGTCTATTCAATAAATGGTCTTGGGAAAATTGGACAGCTAAAAACAGAAAAATAAAATTAGACCACCTTCTTATGCCACACACAAAAATAAATTTAATTTCTATAATTATGTTAAGGGATGTTTCACATTTCACATTCTTATCAATATAATATAATAATGATTTAAAATTTATTAAAATAAGTTGGATGAAATCTTTTATTGTTTGAATTTGTATTTTTGTTATTATGTAATTTATTTTTATGTGTTGATATTATGCCACATTTGTTTGCCTTTTTTTAATGATTTGTAAGATTTACTGATATTTTTTGGATAATATTCTTTCTTGTATGTATGCACTTCAAATATATATATATTTATGTTTATAGCTTGTATTTCCTGGTTTACTTAATTAAGTCTACAGATGATAATTTTTTTATACAACTGAATTAATTAGTCTTTCCCCTTATTTTTGTTGAAGAACTTCTTTCTTATCTTGAAGTCTAATGTGTTTTTCAAGCAGTGAAGAGAGCACATGAGGCACACAGTCACACCTTTTTCTAATCCCTTGGTAGATGATAATTAATGCATGCTGGGCTTGGATGTAATCACTAGGGCTAAATGCACTGCTTTCATTCATTTTCTAATAAGGCTTAAAGCTGTGAAGAAGAAACCTTTCTTTTTCTTCCAAGTGGTTAATTTAATTTTCTCCCCTAGTGAACCAAATTATTTATTTCCTAGCATAGTCTTTATCATCTCTTCATGTTTCTCATCTATTGCCAATGCAATCCCAGTTTATAATAATTAACATCTGTTTCTTAGTATGTCTACATCCGTCGTCGTCCGTCTGTCGGCAGCCGTCCGTCTCGAGAGACGATGGCATAGCTTCTTGAGAGTCTATCTGCACTGCCGAGAATGGCTGTGCAGTCCGACTCGGGAGTGACAATCCCTGCTGCACTTGTTACAGGTGAAGGCAGATGGCTGTTGTTGCTGCTGTTGACGCTGCTTCCGCCTCGATCTTTTCTGGACCGCCTCCTCGTTGCGCGCAGCCTCTGCGCGTGACGTACCTTGCCTGACCGCGAGCCTCCAGGCTAGGCGGTCGTCTGCTTGAACTTCCCATGTGTTGAGATTGATGGAGCATTGTGTCATGTCCTTTTTGCAGATGTCTTTGAACCGCAGTTTTGGGCGCCCTGTCATCCTCTGGCCTTCTGCTACCTCGCCGTAGAGGAGGTCTTTGGGAATACGGCCCGCATCCATTCTTTTGACATGGCCGAGCCACCTGAGGCATCTCTCACTAAGAACTGCATGCAAACTGCTCATGTTGGCTCGCTTCAGCACCTCGGTGTTGGGGACCTTATCCTGCCAGGCGACATGCAGGACGTGTCGCAGGCACCTCATGTGGAAGCTGTTGAGTTTCCTTTCGTGCCTTGACTAGGTGGTCGACGTCTCACTGCCATAGAGGAGAGTGCTGAGTACGCAGGCTTGGTAGATGCGCAGTCTGGTTTTCTCAGTGAGGCTGGAATTGTTCCACGCTCGCCGGTTCAGTTTGGCCATAACTGTGGCTGCCCTGGCGATTCTCTGGTTGACCTCCAAGTCAACTGACAGAGAGCTCGAGATGGTGGACCCGAGGTAAGTGAAATCGTTGACAACCTCCAGGGTGTATCCGTCGATGGTGATGCATGGAGGAGTCCCCGTGCCTTGAGCCATAACGTTCATCTTTGTCAGGCTGATGGCTAGTCCGAACTCCTTGCATGCGTGGGCTAGGCAAGTGACTAGCTGCTGGATTCCCTCTTCAGAGTGTGATGTCAAGGCTGCATCATCGGCGAAGAGCATCTCACGGATGAGCACCACTTTGACTTTGGTCTTGGCTCATAGACGGGCCAGGTTGTAGAGCTTGCCATCGGATCTGGTGTGAATGAAGACACCCTCGCTGCAGGCGTATTGGAGGAGCATGGAGAAGAAGATTCCGAACAGCGTAGGCGCGAGGACGCAGCCCTGCTTTACTCCGCTGCTGACTGGGAAGGCCTCACAGGTTGCGCCGTTGTAGGACACCGTGCTGTGCATGTTGTCGTGAAAGGACATGACCACAGCAAGCAGATGTGGACAGCCAATCTTCCGTAGCAAGCTGAAGAGTCCGCTTCGACTGACCAGATCAAACGCCTTCGTGAGGTCAATAAAGGCGAGGTAGAGTGGTTTATGCTGCTCGTGACACTTCTCCTGCAGCTGGCGTAGGGAGAAGATCATGTCCACTGTTGATCGGCCAGCTCTGAAGCCACACTGGGGCTCTGGGTAGACGCGGGAAGCAAGGGTCTGCAGGCGGGCAAGAGCGACCCGGGCGAATACTTTGCTGACGACGCTGAGGAGAGAGATGCCCCGGTAGTTGTTGCAGTCACTGCGGTCTCCTTTGTTCTTGTACATGGTGATAATGTTGGCGTCTCTCATATCCTGGGGGATGTAACTCTCCTTCCAGCAGAGACAGAGTAGATGGTGGAGCGGCTGTAGCAGGACTGGTTTCCCGCTCTTTAGGATTTCTGGAGGGATTCCGTCGCTTCCTGGTGCTTTCCCGCAAGCGAGGCGGTCGATGGCTTTGCCGAGCTATGCCCCAGTAGGTGGGGTGTCTAGCTCCTCCATGACTGGTAGGTCTGAGATGGCGTTAAGAGCAGTGTCTGTTATGGTGTTCCTCGTTGCGTACAGCTCGAGGTAGTGCTCGGTCCACCGCCGCATTTGCTGTTCCTGGTCAGTGATGACCTCACCTGTCTTGGACTTAAGGGGGGCGATCTTGAAGGGGATTGGGCCTGTTGCCTTCTTGATACCCTCATACATTCCTCGTGTGTTGCCTATATCGGCGGCTTCCTGGATGCTTCTGCACAGGTTTAGCCAATAGGTGTTGGCACAGTGGCGGGCGGTCTTCTGGACTTTGTTCTATGTCTACATATTTACTGTTTATACCTAGTAACATTTCTTTTTTAAAAAATTATTTGTTTCTTTCTTTATTTATTTCTAGAGAGAGGGGAAAGGAGAAAGAGAGGGAGAGAAACATCACTGTGTGGTTGCCTCTAACTCGCGCTCCCAATTGCAGACCTGATGTGCAACCTAGTCATGTGCCCTGACTGGGAATCGAACCAGCGACACTTGGCTCGCTGGCCGACGCTCAGTCCACTGAGCCACAGCAGACAGGGCTTATACCTAGTAACATTTCTTAAATAAAAAAGTAATTTATTTTTAATAAAGACTCCCATTATGATATAATATCATTCCTAAGAGATAAGCCAAATGTTAGTGACAAAGTCATTGTATTTGTTATATATATTTTGATATATTTATTAATATAAGTATATACTTTTTAATCAATAGTAAATATTTCAGAATATTTTATAACTTAAAAGGTAAATATTTATTCATTTGTTGTAATGCCTATAATATTGACCAAGATTTCTGGAACTTCACTACAAAAATAGTTTTTTGTTGTTTATTATGTAATTCTCAAGTATTGAGTATTTTGAGTAACATGCTTGTCTTTCCCTGTTTTGCATAGTTCTTTGCTGGTTGATTTTTATTAGCTTTCTTATATAATGTCCAGGTTTTGAACTAAAAATCTACATTAATGCTCTCACAGAACAAAATCTTAAATTATGTGCTGGATTTTCTTTCCACATTAAGTGAAAACTCTTTCCTGTAAGAGAGGAGAATCTTGAAAAATACATAGAAGTACAGGTCAATGCCCTCTTAATTTCCTTAATATTTAACTTTGATTAAAGTTCTATTGCTCAAGATTGATCAAAATAGGAGTTTCTTACTTTATATAAAGTCAGCTCAGTAAAACACCTAATGGAATGTCAGTGTAACTGTAGATGAAGTTAAGGTGCATTCTTCAAATTAACTAAAAATGCTTATCTGACAAAATTCCTGCCATTCAGGGCCTATCCCTTCATAATTAATACATTGATATGATGACTGCATTTACAGGATTTAGTTTTTGCACTGAGTAAAGCTATTGTGTTTTTGAAGGTACTACATAAGACTTTAGACACCTCATGAATGTTTTTATATTTAGCATAGCAAAGAAATGCTTAGACCTTGTGACATATTGGTATACAATTGTAAGTATATGCCCTACTATAGATTCAGGATTATGAAGAATAAAGAAAAAAAGTATCATGTAAAATTATTTTGTAGCTTTAGAAGACACTGATTATCTGGACTTTATTTTCAAGAGAAGAGAACAAAGAAATATGATTATTTGTTGCCTTCTGCTCCTTCATTTGTCATTTACTCAAAATTTATTAAGCAGCATAAATTAAAAATTGAAAGAAATATCTAATATTTATGAGACATTAGTATCCCCTGGCTGGTTTGGCTCAGTGGATTGAGCGTCGGCCTGCGAGCTAAGTGTCGCTGGTTCGATCTTCCAGTCAGGGCACATCAGAGAACGAAAACTCTGACTCCAAAAAACCTCCGCTGCCTTGCGGCATACCTCTTCAGGGGAAAGGCTAAGGGAGTAAACCCCGACAGAAAATCCGGAGCCGGAGTCCCTAAGGCGGTTTGACGTTGTAGTCAACACCGGCAACTCCTGTGGCGCACCTGAAGCCAAGCTGTATTGACTCCGTCTTTCCCTTGGACCCTTCAGCTGTGAAGAGAGGGGGGGTCTGCTGCATGGGCAACAGCAGACCCTCCATATCACCCTGCCCAGGCTCTGTAGCTTCAGCTTCACTAGAGAGGACACTCCAGCATCATCACAAGATGTCGATTCAACACGGGAGGAGACAGATACCGTGTCACTCCCGAGTTGGACTGCACAGCCATTCTCGGCGGTGCAGATAGACTCTTAAGAAGCTACACCATCGTCTCTCGAGACGGACGGCTGCCGACGACGACGACGACGACAAGTATCCATCTGGAATGTGTCATATTGGATCAACCAAATAAATGTTATTGACAGAGCATTAGTTTGTCATTCAAAGGGGTAGAGCAGAATGTGTTAATGCAATTTACTTTGTATCATAACCTATGCAAGTGTTGACTGCAAGAACTAAGGAAAGAAAGAAATGTGTTATAGTTCTTGGATTATTGGCTAAATCAACTGACAGTGGATTTAAAAAAAATAAAAACAGAGAATGCTATAAAAGTAACAAAAGGGTATACTTGAATCCAGTTTTTAAAATACATATATATATATATATATATATATATATAAAGATGAAAAAACCTAGCACACTTGTTTGCACATAGATATGAAAAGTAGAGGAAAAGGGAATGCTACAAACCAAAGAAAAACCTATTATGTAGAAATCATTTAAGTATAATACACATACAGAAAAACAGACATAACATGACCATTCAGATAAATCAAGGAAATTTTTATCACCTGAACACAACTATGTAACTAACATTTAGATTAATAAAGAGAATATTACAGCAGCTAGAAACCACCTTCAGTTTCCCTTTTTCTAATCCCTTTTAAGCAGTTTAACCAACACTCTGATGTACAATAACATAGCGTAATTTTTGTTATGCTATATGAATTTAATCATATGATTATACTATGATTTAGGTATCCATTTAACTGTTTGTATGATTTTGATAGTATCCTGCTTGTGGTTATTATGAATTGTACAGTCATATAACTAAAACATATAATTTCTATCATATACAGAATTTAAATCATTTACAACAGATCCAAAATCATAAAGTAGTTAGGGCTAAATATAGAAAATATATACAAGACTTTTTAGAAAACTGTAAATCATTGTTCAGAAATTTTGTAGGATAAAAATCTCAATATTGTTAAGATATAATTTCTTGCCCAGTTTGACCTGTATGTCTGATGCAGTACTAATCAAAATTCCAGCATTCTTTTTCTACAAGATTCTTTAAAGAATTATTTTTAAAGGGCAAAGAAATAAAAATATCCAAAATAACCTTGAATAGAAGTAACTTTTCTGAATTCAGAAACTCTCAAGAGTAAGTAAGCCCATGGTTTCCTATTTTCCCATTTCTCCAATTACTGCTCTGTCTCACTAAAAGATCCACCTAGAACTATGTTTAGCAGAATTCACTGGCTTTTATTTGTGGTTACTTCCTTTTAGGAGATGAGAAAAAAGAGCACCATTATTTGAAATTGCACAATTATGATAAAGCAGAAGAAATACTCATATTTTTCAGAAAGACTGGGCTACAAGGACATTTCAATTTCTCATTTTAGTTACAATTTGATTTGCCGTCATTTTGGGGATTGCTCTACTTAAATAACAGTTTGTCCCTAAAGCAAGTCTTAGGCATTAAAAAGTCAAGGATGATTATATTCCACTTCTGATGCAATATTCTTATGAGAAATACAGCAATGCTAATTATTCAATTCAAAAGCAATAAGATAGAGCTCCCATCATGTATCGGGACTGGTGTGGTTAGTGTAATCCTTTTTTTTCTGTAAAACACAGACATTCAAAATGATCTCTTTGTCTTTCCTTAATATAAGAACTTTCATGGTTAACAAGCACAAGAAATTTATGACTAATGAGTGTGTATTAACAGAGCTTTTATTATCAGTCACCATGTATCCAAGAAGAAAATGCTGTCATCACATCCCACGAAGCATATATCCTGCCAAGAGTGGGATGATTGAGGGACATTACACTTGGCGCAGCCTCTTTGTCTTTCATTGTTCAATATTCTTACTACTTTTATTTTCAGTAACATCTGTTGAGTACTGAGTTTGGGTAGATTGTATAAACAGTTTTAAAAAATGAGATATGCTACACTTTTCATACCAATAATATTTGATTTATCAGAAGCCATAAACATTTAATAATCAATGAAGTTTATAGATTATACACTATAAACCAAATTGGGGAGTTCTGAGAGTAATATAGTTACTGACACTAACATAATGTAAAGATAACAAGTTCAAAAATTTAGATCAAATGAAACAATTAAGTCTAAGCTAAGCAAACTATTGACTTTACTTTATCATACCCATTTGATCTTTGTTGGACATATTTGAAATTACCAAATTCATAATACATAATGGATTAACAAAAATGCATTTTCCAATCTTTTTTGCTTATATGAGCTTTGTATTTCATTAAAATTATGTGTCATTATAAATAATTTTTCCCGTTATTTCTGCAATAACATATAATTTCTGATAAAAATGTTTAATAAAGTTTTAATATTAAACACTTTGAAGTTATGAAAAAATACTTATCTATAAATAAACACAGGAGAAAGTACATTTCCCTTTTGGAATATTAACAAAGATATTGTAGGCAACAAGGGGTATTTTATCATTGTTATCAGTAAGAAAAGGATTAATTGCTGCCATGTTCTCTCTATAACACCTCGTGGGGTACAAATTACATTTTTTTAACCTTAGGACCCTAATCCAAAACAACAAGATTTGAGCTGGTATTAATCTGCAGCTGCAGTGGCAGCTCTTCAACAGCAAAAGGCTGCAAGGTCAGCAATGTGAATTTCTGCAAAGAAGGAAACATACTTATCAGAAGACTACAGCTGGTCGAGCAAATACAGAAGAACAGCGTGCAAATCAAGTCTGAGCCCAAGAAAAGGCACACAGAAGGCTACATTTCCTTTGCCTTTCTGTTTGAGTGAATCATAAAAACTATATATTAAACACACATATCCAGAGGTCTGGTACTATGTTTATCCAGAAAAGTTACTGCAAACTTCCTTTAAGTTATATTAAACCTTAAAAATACTAGTATGAACTCTAAAATTTTGAAATAATATTTACTTATTAAGAAGTAAATAGCAAGTAATGATTTATTGGATGAAACCCTGAGGTTCATGTTTAGCTAGAGTGCAGTACCTGTCTCTTAATCCTCATGAATTCCTTCTCCTCAGAAGCTTTCTTTATCCATCCATTTTTTCTTGA
Organism: Furipterus horrens; assembly: GCF_987537825.1. Lineage (NCBI taxonomy): Eukaryota > Metazoa > Chordata > Mammalia > Chiroptera > Furipteridae > Furipterus > Furipterus horrens. The sequence goes on along the minus strand of NW_028327175.1, from coordinate 55,452,910 downwards.
TTTTTAAGTTTTAGTAAACCTTCACTATTCCCTCCTATCTGAAATTTATAAAGCTCCATCCTTTTGCACTCATTAGCTGTGACTCATGTATATATTTTTCTTTGCCTATTGCATGTCTGGGCCATAAAGTGGTGCTGAGGCTGTTGGGATCACAGTAATTACATGGAGTCATTCCTATTTGTGTTGCCACCTATTTTAGGCTCAAGTACAATTTCATTTCTTCCTTTGTTTTTTCTAGGACTTTTTCAAGTCTGAACTTGATAAAAAAAGAACTGCACATATTTCTGCACATATGAGACTCCTTTCTTTTTGGATACATCATGGGAATTTTCTTTCTTCTCATGGTTCTTCAACAGCATTCCTTTTATTTGCAAATAGTCTATGAGGGAGGATCCCCCCAAACAGAATTTATTTATTTATAAAAAATGTGTGTATTTATTCTTACATGTTTAAAGCTCAGTCACTTTCAAAATATTCTTCATTTGATTTAATACACCTATCTACATGTTTTTCCCACTGCTCAAAAGTTTTCAACTTGTTGATTTCGATGCATTTTAGTGCTTCTGCAATTTTTTTTTTTGTTTCACCACTTCCACATCAGCAAAACATTTCCCTGTTGAAGAACTGTGAGAAGAAAGAAAATTCCCATGATGTATCCAAAAAGAAACGATTCTCATATGTGCAGAAACGTTTCTGGGAAAAGAATTAAAGTCACTTGGGGTGATATAGAGTGAATAGGGAGGTTGGGGCTTGGGGGTTATGCCATTTTTGGTCAAAAAGTTCTGAACACTCAGCTCACTGTGGGTAGGTGGGTAGATGAACTAGAACTTGAAAAATTGAGTGAAAATATAATAAAGGAGAACTTCCCAGACTTGGGGAAGGGAATAGACTTGCAGGTCCAGGAAGCAAGGAGAGTTCCCAAGAGACTGGACCCAGGGAGAACCACTCCAAGACACATTATAATCAAAATGTCAAAAATTAAAGATAAAGAGAGAATCTTAAAAGCAGCAAGAGAGAAGAAAAGAATTATGTACAAAGGGGTCCCAATTAGACTATCAGCTGACTTCTCAAGGGAGACCCTGCAGGCAAGAAGAGACTGGCAAGAAATATTCAAAGTAATGAAAATCCAAAACCTACAACCACGAATACTCTATCCAGCGAAATTGGCATTCAGAATAGAAGGACAGAGAAAGTGTTTCCAGGACAAAATAAAACTGAAAGAGTTCATTAGATCCAAACCACTGTTATATGAGATGTTAAAGGGACTGGTTTAAAAAAACAGAAGCTAGGGAGATGAAACAAAGGCAAACTAAATAGGCAACGAGAGTGGAAAAGGAACTGTGGGTACGGGAAGCATATTGGGGGGAGGTCAACAGGGAGGGGGAATGGGGAAAGGGAGGGAGATGATATAGGAATTGGGGATCAAGGTAGGAGGGAATGGAATAGATGGAGAGAGGTTGGGAGGAACTGTATGCACAACTAATGGACATAATCTAAAAGGGGGGGACAACTGGAGGGAGGGGGGCCACCGGGTGGAGGGGAGCAGAGGGAAGGGAAATTGGCACAAATGTAATATTTTAATCAATAAAACACATTAAATCTGAAAAAAAAAAAAAAGAAGAGGCATCTGTAAGTTACCAATGAATTTGAAGTATTGTTTAAGTAATATTGCAAAATGGTGAATATCATCACTAAATAACTTTAAGATTTACCTAATATCAAAGTCCTAATAATAAAATTCATGAAATAGAAACTGAATATAATTTATATGTTATATCACAGTTGAAATTCATGATGTCAATCAATGTAGAAAAATATTATAACCATTTTACTCCAAAGTTATAATTTATTATTTGCAACTTTTGAAGTGAAAAGTTTTATCTTTTTCTTCTAAACTACGAGAGGCCTGACCATAAATAAACTCTATGAAGTTGTAACTTGCAAGTTTCATGGTTGAAAGATTTATTTTTATTTATCATAACAATAGATGAATCCTGAGTATATATTTATTATGTCAGCCAAAATGAAGGATATATTTTTGAGGACACTTTAAAGTTATTCAGCTCCTACAGATAAGTCCACTGTCATTCAGGTTTCCATTTTTCCCCCCCTTATTATTTATTATACTTCAAAGAAGGCTTGTATCACTTTGGACTTCCTGTAAAATAACAGCCCACTGAAAATGGTGGAGAGCAATACACATTGAGTGAATTAATGTCTGCATAACAATTAGTTTTAGCTATGATTTGAAAATGAAGAAACTGAGTCCCATGCATGAGAAAAAAAACAAAAAACAGGAGATCAGGAATTACATAAAAATACAATAGATTTTAGTGGATATATAGTGTATTGTGATGAACACAGCATAGTGTAAAAATGAGGTATTGTAGAATTGTTAACCTGAAAACCTGTATAATTTTGTTAATCAGTGTCACTTCAACAAAGTCAATAAAATGGAAATAAATAAAATAAAAATGCTTTAAAGTTAATAAAATATGTTAAAAGTTCATAAATTACATAAAAGTAAAGAAAGTAAAAAAGCAATAGTAGAGGACAAATTACATTTTTTTACTATAAACACAAAACAAGTGACTCAAATGTACGTATGAAGCCCTGATATATTTGTGAATTTATAAGTGCATCTGAAATACAAGTTGTTGTTGGTTTTGTTTTTTGTTTTTCTTTTGCAATTGAATGTAGTTCGTACATGGAATGTTCTTTTAATTCTTAAATAATTTGGATTAGTTAGAATTTTTAAAAACAAATAAGGCCTCTATAAGAAAAAGAAATGCTATTTCCTTAGCAACAAAAATTATGTTCAGAAAAGTTTAACATATAATAGCTTTCTTTTATTTGCTGTCATGCTTATCAGAACTACAGCTTGAAATGTTAATTAAGGACCTTAATTAGAAGTTAGTTAAAATAACTATAGAAAAATGTGTCATATTTGTCTGATGGAACCACTGACCAGATGTTTGATAGAAGGTGCATTATTCCTTTTGCAAAAACGTGATTAATGCATCCCATAGTTTATGGCTGACACATGTATTATAATTTTAAGTTTTAATTTTAAGATAATACCTTAAAATTGAAAGACCTACAAGTAGATGTCTCTTCTAAGAGTCTAAATTTTCTTTTACTTATTTCCTCTCAAAGCATGGGTGAATTATATCAAGTAATTTCCAAGTATCTGGGCTTTGACCACATTTGTACAAGGGTATTTGGATCAAATCTACTAAACATTCAATTCTAAAAAACTTCAAATAATATCAAGATTTATTATGAACATAAAATATAATTGTAATTATGAACATAAAATATAATTGTAATTAAATTTAAATTATACATAAATTTTATTTATACCAAGTATATGTTAAAAGCTTTTTGTTAATACTGAAAGTGTTTGTAAATGGTATATATGTAAAATTCCATCAGTGTTTTTCAAGAATGGTACTTAACTCAGGTGTATATTTTATACTCTTACCCACTGCTTATCATGGGAGGGTACTGGCTTAACAGTTCTAGAATACTGAATTATGACACACTTCTTAAAAAGGGCAATAAATAAATTACTTCTTATCTTCCAAAATTTAGGATTTAATGAGAAATAAGATAGAAGCCAGATGGGTGGAGATCAACTGTTTCCAAATTACTGATAAAGCTAGTTTAAAAATATGACTTTATGTGCGTGGCCAAGTGGGATGACCATTATGGTTGTAATCAGACAAATTTATCCACCAATCACTGGCACAGATGGACAAAAATAATGTTCTCTCCAAGAGATGGAGCCCATCGCTCTCAGTTCATTATATACCTAAGGGCCCAGTATGCATTTTGAATGAAAACAGAATATACCTTTAGTATGTAGGAGCATCTTAAAATGAAAAGGTAAAAGGAACTTAATGCAATATGGTTAGTTTCTTCTCCCAAATCCTAAGAGAAAGTAAAATTGTTCTTAAATCACAAAATCCTTGCTTCTGGGGAATGGAGTGGAAACTCTTTCCCTCTAAGTAATCAAAGTGTGGAATATCTCCTAACATTTAAAATAAATAATTTGCACATCACCATGTGGAATTTATAAGTCCATGTGAAAAATAAATCCCTATTGACCAAATGAATACATTTTAATATATAGGCATTGTTTTTAAAATGCATGCATATGCCACCTTTAAAATGTAAGTAATATAAAATTGTAACTCTCATCATTGTACATTTTCTAGTCCATCTATATTTGCTTGATTATTAGTTTACAGTCTGATAACCCCTTTAAAGAAATTTTAAAAAATTAAATGTCGTAATAATTTTATAAAACATGGTATTCATAATTAATGTTTCAAATTTTATAGGTATCCTGGACACAAAGGTACTTTTCTGCTGGTGGCCTCATTTTAAACTGGCTTCTATCTGAATTGAGTAAATGCATTTTATGTTTCTTAACCCTTGAAGAATGAAGAAAATCTCTAGATAAAACTCTAGATTTCTTATAGGTAGAGAGGTTAAGTAGAGTTGTGGTTAGGATCAGAGGATTTTGGGATATTAGGGAGTCAAGATTTCCATACTTCTGGTCAGGGTGGAGGCATTGGTAGACACATTTTGCCTCCTCCTGCAAGCACAGAGATAATTACAACTATATCTCAAAACAAATAACAAGCAGAACTTTCAGAAAATTGAACTGTGTAGAAGTCAAATAACCAAAGATTTTTAAAAACCACATTCATCCAGATGTGTATGGGGAGTTGTGTGTCAGAGATGAGAGGAGAGGTGTGGAGATGTGGTGTGACATGGAGAGGTGGCGGCGGCAATGGAACGGACAGTCCCACACTTATGTGTGGTGAATAAAACTTGGGAGGGATACCTTGGGAGTGCATGACCCCAACCCCAGGCCAGACAGGGCAGCCCAGGATTCCAGTGTTGGGAAGCTAGATCCCCATGACTTCTGGCTGTAAAAACCAATGGGGTTTAAGATGTCAGAAGAAACTGATGGATTTACAGGATAGTCCATTTAAACGGCCCACAAGAACTTAGCACATATGCAAACCCACCCACTCTGGGATTCACCCCCAGGGCAATGGCTGGAAGGCCAGCAGTCACATACATGAAGTGGGCAAAGTGACTGCAAGTACAAGGCAAACCTCCATAAGCCAGACAGTGGCATGGTCCCCTTTGCAAGTCTTCCTCCCACATGGAGCCACAGAGTGATGAAGTGGGTGCCCCACCCTGACACTACCTAAAGCTCTGCCCCACACAATTTACAGGACCTTTTTCCAAGAGAGGGCGTCAAAGCAGCTCTACCTAATACACAGAAACAAACACAGGGAGGCTACCAAAATAAGGATACAAAGAAATATGGCCCAAAATGAAAGAAGAGAACAAACGCCCAGAAAAAGAACTAAACAAAATGGAGACAACCAATCTATGATATGCAGAGTTCAAAACACAATGCTCAAATAACTCATCAAGTATGGCAAAAACATAAGAAATGAAGCTTACACTAAATGAAATAAAGAAAAATCTACAGGGAACCAACAGTGGAGAGGATGAAGCCAAGAACCAAATTAATGATTTGAAATACAAGGAAGGAAAAAGCATTCAATCAGAACAGCAGAAAGAAAAAATAATTCAGAAAAATGAGGATAAGCTGAGGAACCTCTGGGACAACTTTAAATGTAGCAACATCTGAATCATAGAGGTGCTAGAATGAGAAGAACAAAAAATTGAAAACTTATTAGAAAAAATAATGAAAGGAAACTGCCCTAATTTGGTAGATGAAATAGACATACAAGCTTAGGAAGCATAGAGAATCCCAAACAAGTTGAACCCAAAGAGAACCACACCAAGACAAGTCATAATTAAAACATCAAAGGTTAAAGATAAAGAGAGATTCTTAAAAGCACCAAGGGAAAAGAAGACAGTTACCTACAAAGGAGTTTCCATAAGACTCTCAGCTGATTTCTCAAAAGAAACTTTGCAGGCAAGAAGGAACTGTCAAGAAGTATTCAAAGTGATGAAAAACAAGGGCCTATTACCAAGATTACTCTATCCAGCAGAGCTATATTTTAGAATGGAAGGGCAGATAAAGTGTTTCCCAGACAAGGTAAAGCTAAAGTAGTTCATCATCACCAAGCCTTTATTATATGAAATGTTAAAAGGACTTATTTGAGAAAAAGAAGAAGATCAAATCTATGAACATTAAAAGGGCAACACATTCACAACTATTAACAACTTAATGAAAAAAAGTCAAACTAAGAAAACAACCAGAACAGGAATAGAATCATAGATATGGAAATTATATGGAAGCTTATCAGTGGGGATGGGGGGATAATGGGGGGAAAGGTACATAGGTTAAGAAGCATAGTTGGTAGATACAAATAGACAGGGTGATGTCAATAATAGTATAGGAAATGGGAAAACCAAAGAACTTATATGCACAACCCATGGACATGAACTAAGCTGGGGGGGGGGGTTGGTGGAGGGAAGAGGGTACTGAGAGGGGGCCAAAGGGGAAAAATTGATACAACTGTAATAGCATAATCAATAAAGTGTAGTTTAAAAAATAAAATGAAAATGGTTGGAAAAAAAAGGATTTTGATTCTAGGTCATCCATTATTTAACTGTCTGGTCTCAGTTTTGCCATCTTTAATGGAGATAATGTTATGAAAATTAAACTATATATAGGGTGCTAGTGTTATGTATGACATTTAATAAATATTTCTGCTATCAATAAGACTGAACTCCAGGGAAGTTAAATGGCACCCCCAATTTCACATACTGAGATTTAAATCCAAGTTTCATGACAGTAGCGTACTGTGCTTGCAATCACTTTCTCAGACACACTGCTAAGTAATATACTGAAGTTTTTCTTTCTACTCTAGGAGTCTCATATCATTACTGAGTGATATCTAATGCAGGGCTTTAAAAACCAATTTCATAAAATGATCATTAACTGAGGATATATTTTTAGAAGGTGGCTTTTCTACTGAAAAGGATTCTAAACAAACTAATAAAATATATCACAATATATTTTAACTTTTACCACTGATAGCATACTTAGTGTAAATTCATTAAAAATCTTAAACATCATTATTTTTGTCATTGCAACCTGTTTCATCTTTACTTCTATTGTATTATACATTCTAAGACCTTTGAATTTCTTTTTTCTTCTTGAGACTCTTGTTTCAAATATCTAAGAAGCTAGAGAGTGATTAGCAAGTAAAAAATTTTGGAATATTCCTCACTTAGACTGTAAGCTCTGAGACTGAATATATGTGCCTTAAGTATCAGTACATTCCCCATCAAATTTAATGGTTCTGCCTCTCTCATGGCTTGTGTTGAAAAATAAAATTGATAAATAATGCATTAAAATGACTGCAGTATCAATGGTGAGATATGGTTTTCTAAACCATAAGTTAAAATTAAAAAAATAAAGATTGTTCCTAACAAAAGAAAAGAGACGATATCACAAAAATAAATGTGCTTAGTAGGAGAATTCTGTTCAAGAGATTTTAATTACTATCTATAAGAAAAATGAAACCTGTACACTTGTTTCCATTGAATAGTAATGAACATTAGTTCTGTTTTAATGAAGGATGTATCACTATGTTTATGTTATGTTGTAGAATCCATGTGCAATCATTATCATAGGAATGGATTTATTGAGTGGAAAACAAACCTAAAATTTGAACACACATGAAATACCTTCTCAAGATTATGCTTCTGGCATTATGAGATCAAACATAGTTGAAAAACCAACAGGAATAAAAACTATGTGTTAATACACCTAAATAGATTTTACTAAATTTAATGATATGTAATCTTAAAATTATAAAAATACTATTCCATATAAAGATTAATAAAAATGGGAAGAATTACTTTAAATACAGAAAGGAAAACTGAGTAGATATAAATATACATATAAACTTATGAACTACTCAGTCAAGCCAAGATTACTAACTTCCATACATAAATCCAAAGACAAGGTTTAGTAATATGGACGATGTTAAACTAGATAATCTTACTCATAAACATTTAAATGGTTTTGCTAATAGCTTTAACTCTTTGAAGTTTTTGAAAGGAATTATCACTAATCTAGATAGAATTATGACTTTTTTTTTTAATACATCATCAGGATTCCTGCCCAGCTTCAGGAGTAAATCATGACAGGTCTAAGAAAATGTTAGTTGTTTGTTTCCCCTTTTGGTGACTTTACTAACTATAGACAAATAGCACATTTCTGGGTAATGAGATAAGAAGTGCAGCCAGTGCTGAGGAGGTTCTCTAAAAGTCTTTCCTTTGACACTGTTATTATATTTCATATAAATTTATTTAAAATGTTAAATGATGTTAATAACAAAGAGAACTTGGTCATGGCTAGAATGAGTTCTCCTGATCCTTGATCAAGTAAAAACAGACACATTCAGAAAGACTTAAAACACGAAAGTGTGATAAATAGAATTCCTACATCTTTGGAAAATAAGGGCAAGTTAAATGATGAGTCAGTCCTATGACCTGAAAATGATAGAACAGGAATACACAAAGGATTCAGGTGTTTGATGATGTTGCATTTTTATAAAATGAATTAGTAATCATCTTCTTGTTGATTTATTTGTTATATGAGGTAAAATGGATACACACACATTCCTCCTTTTAAGCTAACTGAATCAATGACAGAATTTTCTCTTATTTGGAAGATAGCATTTGAAAAAAAACTAAACAATGAAAAACATTTTTGAAGATGCAAAGAATATAGAGGTATATTTAGATAAAAAAATCATTTCAACAAAAATTTCATATTGACTGTTGAAAACACTATACCAAATATATGATATATAAATATTATATGTGTATATTATGAATTTTATGTATTGTATACACACATGCATATATCATTGATGTAAAAATGTGTGTGTATATATATGTGTATGTCTAAATAGATAAGCACTATTAAAGCACTTACAATCAAGTGGAAAATACAGATGTATGAAAAATCTAAAACAAATAGAAGGTATCTATGCTCTCCTTGTAGCAATAAAAATCAAAGAAGAATTTAAATATTAACATTAGCAGTAAATATATTATTTTGTTTCTGTTAATTTCAACTGTAAATAAATTTTCTTTGATCTTTTATAAGGTTACTAGTCATAGTATACATTCTGCAACAGAATAACAAAACAAATTGTTCTTTTATCTTTTATAATATATTATCAGAGCAGAAAATTTCTCAGAGAGGTGACTGGTATAAAAGCTCAAATTGGATTGCAAAAAATATTCCCCAGGAGTACTCACTTTGGATTCCTAAGAACATAGCATATCTCTGGAATATGTACTTTTAGTTTTTCATTTGTCCAATAATAAAGTTGCATTAAGTAAAAGAAAATCAGACTTCACATGTACACACACAAGGATATGCACATGCACACACACACACTTTGACATTATATTTAAAATATAAATCTATTTTAATATGTTAATTAATATACTAACCTTTACCACATGATCCTGTCCTAAGGAGTTAAATTATCTAGTTCCTACAAATTGCTACCAATGTTTGAATGGAATATTGTTGCTGAAACTATTCACAAATGCATTATAAGGGAAGACAGAAGAGATGTAGCACAGCTGTTCTCCTGTGAAGCTCCATAGACCTTAGACCTCAGTGATTATTTAGAAGTTCAGTTCATCAGACTAGAAGTATGGGCTGATGCAAGAACAAGGGACAGATGGTCTAAAATTCCAATAACAAATGGAAGATTTAATAAAATTCAGCAAGAATTTATTGATCATTGACTTGTGTAGATAACATTATTGATATATAATCCTTGAGAGGCAGAAAAATACTTAAACAAACAAAAAAAAACATAACTCAAGATATTTGTTGATGCAAGGTCAAGCTATGTGCCACAATTAGTGTAACAGGTATTCAAAAGATAGATATCTAACTGTGAGCTGGGGGCATTACAGCAAAATTCATAGCATGGAGGGGAATGGTCCCAAGAGGAAACTTGAAACATAATCAGATTGGTATTGATTTTTATCAGTGAGGGGGCATGAATCCTGCCTTAACTTTGGATCTCCCAGATGTGAACAATGAGACAGATTTAAATGTAAAAACTTATTTTGGACTGGCCCTGTGCAGCCTGTTTGGAGCTATCAGTGATACATGTGGTTCCCTTGGCTGAGCCTGTTTGTGTGCAGAAAGGACCAGGCTGCATACCAAGGCTGGCTTTTACCAGCACCAGGCCCAGGTGGGGTCAGCTAAAGTCTCAGAGCTCCTAGAAGTTTGTCTTAGTTGTTAAACATAATAAGTGATATAACCTCAAGCTGTTCTCAGCAGCCCAGCTTTACCACCACAGATTGGGACAGGAGTGATTCCTGTGGGCAGAGTTATTGCTGTGCCTCAGGCTGATGCCACTTGGAGAGGAGTGCTCTGCTTAAAAATGATGGCTTCTGCAGTATGGGGAATGACTAAGCACAGGGATCGCTGGCTGTTCCTTCAGTTCTCTCCCCAGAGCCACCAACCCCAGACACTCCTCACAGGTCTCTAGTCCACTCTGCCTTCCCTCTGCTGGAGCCCAGGGTAAGCGACTGCCAACAAAATTTGATGTGTTGGCCCTTCAAAAGGCTCTCTATGTCTCCAGCCATCTCTCCTTGGTGGACAGAAACTCCATTACTTTCCACAGCTGGATATTACCTGAGTTCCTTTCCTGGCGCTGGTGCTGTAGGCTGGGGACATGCTTGGGGTTTAGGCCCCACACTTCTCAGGGGGAATGCCCCCAGCGGCTGAAATATCCCTCCAGAACTTCAGCTGTCATTCATTGGAGCCCAGCCAACACCCTCGTGTCTCCTTCACACTCCCTTCCAGTCCCATTGTAGTGAAGTGGCTTCTTCTGCCTGTCTGTGGTTATAAGGCTTCTCTCCAGCTAGTGTTCAGCTGGTTATTCTGGATGATTTTGCTATAATTATTTGTAAATCCATATTGGTCCTGGGATGAGATTAGTGTAGGTTCCACTTACTCCTCCACCATCTTGGGTCTCCAAAAAGTTCACTTGGGAGGTGATATAAAAAGGAAGTAGTGAAATGAGATGGGAGAGAAAACTCTAATAAAATACGCTTTAGTGAGCAGATTGCTGTTGTGGATGACTGGATTTCAATTATGCTAGGGAACTTTAAAAAATATTTTAAACATAGCCCTGGCTGGTGTGGCTCAGTGGACTGAGTTCCGGCCTGTGAACCAAAGGGTCCCAGTTCGATTCCCAGTCAGGGCACATGCCTGGGTTTCAGGCCAGGTCCCTAGTTGGGGGCGCACAAGAGGCAACCACACGCTGATGTTTCTCTCCCTCTCTTTCTCCCTCCCCTCCATTCTCTCTAAAAATAAATAAATAAAATCTTTAAAAAAATATTTTAAACATGCCTCAGAATTTCTCCACTCAAAGATTAAGGAACCTGGGGTATTTACCAAACTGTTCAGTTCATAACTTCTCCAGAGCTGTTTTTGAATGAATGGACTTCCCAGAAAGTGGGGCTTGCTTTGCTCATAGGCTGAACAAATTGCTTTAGTTGTAAGAAGTCATCAAAAACTTCCTTATGCTTAGAATCCATTAGTCAGAAAGTACACATGAGCGCTAAGTAGACATGGGCAGCAAGAGTACCAATAGTATCACTGGTGCCCATCTTTCACTGTCATTAACGAAATGGTATTGTGTCATGGTTTTTACAAAGAAGCAAAACTTTAACAGGGAGATTAATGGATAAGCAACAGTCTCCATTACTGTGGTGTTCAATGCCCTAATATTGATTTTATGTCTAGCACCCATTCTAGACTTTATTTTCTAGGTTATCACTTCTTTGGTATAATGTACTTGTCAAATAGTTCAATCAAAACCCTCTTCTTTGAGGAATTTGAACTCTTGGTTTCTGTGAAAAATTTATTTCTTCAAAAGCTTCGGTAAACTCCTTGTTTCTTATTAGGTTGTATTTGCTGCAAATGTACATTTATAATTAACAAGACAAGGAAGCACCAAATGAATCCTCTCTCTGCTTTGGAGTCAATGCTTTCATTATATCACAACAATCAGATCTACTCAGATTAATTAGAATCAATTACCTTTGCAAGAACAATAGCTTATTTCTTTGTCTAGCATGGGAATTCTAAATTATTCACATGGCACTTATAACTTTAGGTGTAGTAAATCATAACTGTGCCCTTATATCTTTACACACCTCTGGGAAACATTTAACATCTAATTCTTCAGTTTGAATTTGAGGGATGGGTGGCACAAACTCCTAAGATGGTCAGCAGGAGTGATGGAGAGGCCACTCCTACTCCTACTCTTTATTCCCTCTACCTGTGTATTCTGTCATTGTAAATACAGCATTATTTGATGGCTGTTAATGAAAAGTATAGACCATATATAGTACCACAGACTGGCAGGGGTTCATCCCTAAGCTGGAAAATTAGCTGCATCAAACAGGATAATTCCAACAGCATAATTATATAATAATTATCAGGATAGAAGTTTCCACGTGATTTAATATTTTATTTGACCAGAATATTTTTTAAATTATGTATCTGTCACATGGCCTTTGTCAAAAAGTGAGTTCCTTGGTCTAAGGTGATATTACTTATGTAGGATAACATGTCAGTAAATCAGAAACCCTGTGAGAACATATGAGTGGTTTTGGCTAAGGACTTGTGAATGGTTACTATCAAAATCTGGAATATGTATTGATCTCCATTAGGACTTGATACTTCCTCTCTAGGGTAGAGAGATTCAATTTAATCAACTTGCCCAAAGTGACAGTTTGGGCTCCTTAAGTTTTGACAATATACCAGGGTCCTAGCTTCAATTGTGTTTGCTGACTATTCAGTCAGCAGTAGCAATAAATAAATCAGTCTTGGTGACTGGGAGTCATGCTTTTTGGGCCCATGCAACCCCTACATCCCTCCCCAGATTACTCTATCTATGGGTCCATTCCACTTCCACTGATATGATGAAAAAAGAGAGAGAATGGCAACATCCATTGAACAAGTCATTCTCTGTTCTTGATTGTTTATTATCTTCTATGGGAGGATGCTTTCAGGTGGGCATTTATGTGAGTAATAAAGACTCGCATGCTTTGTACCCACTCTCATGAGCCAATTCACATGCCTCTTCACCTTGTATCCAATATATATTCTAATTTCAACCAATACTTCCCAAGGTCTTTAAATATATTCCTATACAAGGCTATGTCTCTGCATCAAATTGATAACTGTATACTGCTTTAATATCTGTTTGCTGAAAGTATTTTCTTTAACCACTGTCTTGCAAGACCACCCCTGTCTTACTATGGTAGCCCTCAATTTCTCCTTTATTAGCATTTAATCTGACTTAGGTCTGAACAAGACCTTGACATTTTTAGCTTCTGTCAGATAGTTATAGCAATCACCTCCACACCAACAAAGCTATAGGAGTGAACTTAAGGAGAGGTGTCCTGTCAGTGTAATAAAAGTAAACAATAAGTGATAAAGGGGTCTAAACCACTTTTTGTGTTCTTTAAATCTTATTAGGCCTGAGTTCAAATATACTGGCCCTATCTTATGACATGGTAGATCAGAAACTACCCAGTTCATCATGTGCAGCACTGGTCATACGGACACTTGATGTGCCATAGTCAGGTTTTGCAAAATTTATTGAGCTTCCTTGTAACTTGCACCGAGATTCTCCTGTCATGGATTGCCAGAGACTTGATTTAATTTTTGACTAGTCTTTTTTATTTTGGTGACATTAGGTGAAGATTTCCTTCACATATGTCATCTCTAATTTACCCAGCACCCACAGATAGGTTACTTTAGAAAATTTATGTAACACATAAATCTGTATTTATTAATATTAATATGCTTCTTTTTCCTGCTTTCTACTTTCCAACTTTTGCCAAGTTTATGTTTACATTTTGTTGTCAAAGTTACTGGTATTTTCTTTCTGTATTATTAATATGCAAAGAGTGTTTAATGCAGTCAATTCATGCATTTTATATTTTGTTCTCTTAAATTAGGACTGTCACAATCCTCTGTTTCATTCAAAGGATATTTTTTTAGTATAAAGATGGAATGGGTTTTCCACTGCTCGTTGGCTGGATTTGACCATATTATCTATCATCATGGAGCTGCATAGTAAAAAAGAACATTCAGAAGTTTGGGAAGAAATAAGTAAACCAAGATTGTTACTCTGCAAATGTTTTATTTTACATGAATTACAATATTATTGTTCCTAATTTTACACTTCTAAAACAAAAGGTTCAGTTAAGAGGATCTCTAATTATTTACACTTCTAAAATGATATGATTTTGAAATAAATTAGGCTGTTAAATCTAATTGTATATCAACAGTAATCTCTTGATAATCATAGGGGAGTGGCTCCAGGACTGTCGTGGATACATTCCATGCACACATGATCAAGTCCCTCATATAAAATGGCACAATAATTTCATATAACCTTTGGGAATCCTACTGCATACTTCAAATAATCTCTAGATGACTAATAATGTCAAATACAATGTAAATGTTTGGTACAGAGTTGTTCTAATATACAGTTAAGGGGATAATGACAAGAAAAATATGTGTACATGTTCAGAATAAGTGCAGCCATCCTTGGCCTAAATACTAGAAGGTACACAGTAGCAACAATTTGACATTTTTAATACATTTTTGATCCCCGGTTGGTTGAATCCGTGGATGTGGAACCTGCAGGTATGGAGTGCTGATGTATTCTAGTTAGATTCTGGCTGAATTACAACATTAAGTTTTCAATAATATAAAATTCTAAATATATCCAGAAAATAAATTATACCTTAAATATGCTTATTTCAATCTTTCTTATTAAGCTATATGATACCTAGATCATTCTCTTTTTAAAATTTTTTAAAGTATATTTCATTGATTATTTTGTTAGAGTAGTTTCAAATTTTTTACCTTTGCTCCCCTCCACCCAGTACGCCCCTCCCCCAGGAATCCTACCCCCCTTAGTTCATGTCCATGGGTCATGCATACAGGTTCTTTGGCTTCACCATTTCCTATATTCTTCTTTTAAAAAATAATTAATTAATTTTTATAACAATAAAAAATTACAATTTCCCTCTCTCAGACTTAAGATCCTTTATAATCATATAAAGGACAATGGTTGAAGGTCTAGTGCTCCTCTAGCTGCTTCAAGCTGGACATGTAGACCATTCTTATCATAACAAATAACTTTGGAAATAAGGAATATTTTGTTGTATTATAATCTAAATGACAGGTCATTTTATACTACAATCTAAACTTGCTCCAGAGACCAATCTTGCTCTTTTAAGCCTTATGAGACACACAATAAATAAGCTGCGCAGTATTCCCATCTTGTGATTCATCACAAGATGTCGATTCAACACGGGAGGAGACAGATACCGTGTCACTCCCGAGTTGGACTGCACAGCCATTCTCGGCGGTGCAGATAGACTCTTAAGAAGCTACACCATCGTCTCTCGAGATGGACGGCTGCCGACGACGACGATTCCCAACTGAGTTATGTGCTAGCTTCAAAATAGGCCTTCTATGCACTGTGCCTTGGAAGGAGTGGAGATAGTATATATAGGTTGTTGTCCTTTATTTTGCACTGGGTGTTCTAGTATCTGTATTCCCCCATAGATGGAATATCTGAAACCTTAACCAATGTGACAGGCCTGTGAATCTTTAGGGGGCTTAATCTCCCACCTCTGACATAAATTTTCATATCAGAGGGTACAGAACAGTTGCCACTTTCTGCTCACCAATTTTGAAGAACATCATATCATCAATAGAATTGACTTAAAAGTATTAATTCTGATTTTAAAATTTTATTCCATTAAAAATAAGAACTTTATATAAGTGAAAGTTACTTTATTTTAAAATGTTACTTCTTTGCTATGAACATTCTCTTCTCAGAAAAATGGTTCCTATTAAAAATACATTATTTTTCCTTTTATCCATTGGAATGCATTATAGAAACTAAGTTCATGTATATGACAGCAATATAACCTCTGCTTCTGTAAATATTTATCTGAGTAAATGAATTGGCCAATGCATGATCAGAAACTTTTGTCTATTCCAAATGCATATATAATCTCAAAACAAATGACAGCTGACACCATTATGTGTACAAGTTTCTCATTATTTAGAGAAGTTTCTTTGTTCTGTGAATTTTTTGACATCAATATATGGTTGGAGGTACTATTTTCATATATGCAACTTACTGAAACAGCAAGCATTGGGTATTGACTATTCTCATTGATGGTTGTAAAATATGTTCACTTTTTGATGAGCATTTTTTTCCCATTTATATATTCATAATAGCTATATTTTGCTGATTATAGATACAAACACTCAGGCCAACAGAATGCAAATTTAGATATTTACAAATACTAGTTTGTGCCATGCCAGTTAGAAATAAAATAATAAGAAATAAACAAGGAGGGCAGATGATTTTGTACTGTTATAACCAGAGAAGATATGAAAATTGAAATTAGGATTAATTGCATATAACCAAGAATCCAAATATTAGTAGATTAGCCAAAATCACAGTTTGCTTCTCATCCTTATAAATATCTTAATGTGATATTCTGTATTTATAGTGAAAAGGTTATTACACATAATTCTCAGGGTTTTAGGTTCCAGTATTATGATTCTGGATAACAAGGGTTTGGCTTTCATTCTTAAATAACATCCAAGATGTATTCGTATTATGATCTGTAACATTTAAATTCCTGGGAGAATAGAGGAGATGCAGGGATAGGTAAATGATTCATACAAATGGTCTTATAAGAAAATTTTCTAGAGCTTTTATGTAGACATTCTAAAATCATATCTCAATAACTAGTACTTTATCATATACCCATACCTAGTCACTAGGGAGTAAGGAATACATAGTTTTATCTCTGTGTGTGGTTAATTACTCAGTTAAAACTGATTTTTCCATGGAAATAAAAAGTCTATAAGTCAGAAATAAAAGCTGAAATTTGTTACCACACTTTGACCTCAGGTATTTCAACATTTTATCTTGTTTAAAGCACATGAAAATTCTCAAAAAGTACATTATCTATTTCACCATGAAGAGTTATATATACTCTTGTATGGTTAGTTATTTTTCACACAGGAATAGAGTGAAAAGAAAGACAATGAAGAATTTAAATATTCCATATCAAGAGTGTACCTCTTTAATTTGTTGTGTGATAGAAGCAGATAAGACCTATAGGGAATGGAGTAAACCAGTCATTTTTTAAAATAAGGTTACTTATGTTGGTATAGGATACTGTACTGTTAGGTTTTGCTGATAAATAAGCCATTTTCCAAAGGTGGAATTAGGAAGGGATGTATGACTTAATCCTTCATAGGATAAAGGAAATCATATGGTTTTGGAAAATTGAAAACCTGACACTCCATGTAGATACAGTTCTGTTAAGTATGAATAAGAAGCACAAAACAAATAGACAAGAACATGTACATTATCATATTACTTTCTGATAATAAGGTAACAGGCCTTAGACGTACCTTCTCTTATATGTAACACCACTACTACCTCATAAAATAAATATGTCATTTGTTCCCTAAATTATATTTCCTTAAATACACAGAATAAAATGGATATATAGTTAAATAATAAAGACTCAAATCAAAAGGCAGAGATGTTTAAAGTGCATAAAAAACAAAAGAGACACATTACTTTCAAAGACACAAATAGGTTGAAAGTTCAAAGATGGAGGGAAACTTGACTCTGGGTGGTAAGCACACAATGTGTGTTATAACAATAATGTGTTATAGAATAATATACCTGAAACCTACATAATGTTATTAACCAAGT